>NC_061091.1:21138395-21173395 GCF_015104395.2 Macrobrachium nipponense
ACGCGCTTCTGTGAGAGAGAGAGAGAGAGAGAGAGAGAGAGAGAGAGAGAGAGAGAGAGAGAGTGGCAGTTAAAAAAAAAACACTTATATTTTTCACAACACAGAACCATAATACAACTGGTTAACATACCTTGGAAAGAAAATAAATCAAAGTAAACAGTATACACAAATAATAATAATTTTAAAAAATTAAAAAAACACGAAATTTGTCCCTTCTAACCTATCCTTTAAAAATAATGAAACAGCGTTACTCGTTTTTATCTATTAATTTTTTTATATCCCTCCGATTACTTACAAAACAAAACTCAAAGTATGGACACAAAGAATAAATCATTGGGGGGGAAGGGGGTGGGGACGCAAGTCTTGTTTCCTGAACAAACATACGTTTGTCCCATATGGATACACAGACACGTAAGCCATTTAAAGCCTGAAAACAATTTCCTGTCTGAGAGAGAGAGAGATAGAGAGAAATTAGAACGCACAGCAATTCAGCATTTTTTTATATATATATATATATATATATATATATATATATATATATATATATATATATATATATATATATATATATATATATATATATATATATATATATATTAGAGAGAGAGAGAGAGAGAGAGAGAGAGAGAGAACTATAGCACACAGCAATCTAGCGTGTTTTATTAGAAAAATATGCAGCAAGAGAGAGAGAGAGAGAATTCAGTGCGCAGCAATCCAACGTTTTATACATAAAAAATACGACAATAATAAAAAAGACGGATGAAAGAGAGAGAGAGAGAGAGAGAGAGAGAGAGAGAGAGAGAGAGAGAGAGAGAGAGAGTCTCGCGCACAGCAATCCAACACGTTTTTATTTGAAAAAAAAAATACAATAATAAAAAAAACCGGAAAACTAACATCACATTTTTTCTAGCAAGAAAAAAAATCGTTAGAAAATTTAACGCTTAAGTAAAAAGCACGAGTGGAAACCGTAGTAGAGGAAAGAAAAAAGAAAAAAAAAAAAACACGAATTGTTTAAAGATGGCCGCTGTAAAATACTCGGTCGCACAACCAATTCCGGTCTGAAAAATAACAGAAACGTTCCCAGGGGGAAAGAGGAGAATGGCTGAAAGAGAAAACAGAAACAAAACAGAAACAAACAGAAAAAAAAGAAACGGAAATAAAAATGGGAACTTATAAAAAATAGGAGAGGGGAAAAATAGCAGGTAGGAGGAAGAGGAGGGTGAAAAGAGAGTGGAGGAGGACCCCTTGTTGGGGAAATAAAAAAAATATATATAAAATAAATAAATAAAAAGGAAAGAATGCGACTGCAGAAATTTTTCTTTTTATAAAAACGATCAGTTTGTATAGTATCGTGAACAATTTTATACAGATACACACAAATGTGTGTGTATATATATATATTATATATATATATATATATATATATATATATATATATATATATATATATATATATATATATATATATATATATATATACACATATTACTAACAGGACCTCATACCTCAGTGACTCTGGATGGCGTCATGCTGAGATATTTATTCAAAAAAGTTACAAGCTTTCTTGGGCTAACAGTTCTCACTGACATTGACGACTATTAGTCCAGAAAAGCTTGTAACTTTTTTTGAATAAATATCTCCGATTGATACTTTTCGGTTTCAATGAGATCCGGTTAGTCATTGTATTAATACACAGAACTACTGTGTAAGTGATAAGGTCAATATAATATATATATTAGATATATATATATATATATATATTATATATATACACACACACACAAACACACCACACACACACACACACACACACACACACACACACATATATATAGATATATATATATCTTTAATATAAAGTATTCGTCAAAATCATCCTGAAGTATAAGTCTGAGGATCATAAATAGAAAGTAATGAACACGATCTGGGCCCCGTACGTTGCACCGCACCTAAAAATACAAATTATAATGATATTGATAATTTTTATGTTCCCATGAATCTAAAAAAATTCAAATACTGAATAGTTCAGAAACGTCAGTGGGAAAGATGAGAAGAGGACATAGAAATGGATGTCTAGATTGCGTAAGAGAGGTACTGGAAAGGAAAAAACTTTATATAATGGAAAAGCAGGGTTGCAAGCAAGACAGGTGAGTGGCGCATTGTGTACAGGGTGCTGGGCATATTAGTGATGGGCCTTCCCAGAAGGTGTATCAAAGTGACCGAACGGCATATAGTAAAAGTAATTAGACTCAAAACGTTCTTGTAAAGCACAAATCCTATTATTATTATTATTATTTTTATTATCATTATTATTCAACTAAGTAATTATGTCCTCTTTTCATCTTTCCTACTGATGAGAAGAGGAAATTTTTGAGATTCATGGGAACATTATAAAAATTATCAATATCATTATAATTTGTATTTTTAGGTGCAGTGCAACCTAAGGGGCCCAGATCGTGCTCATTATTTTCTATTAATGATCCTTTTGAGAACTGCTTTGTTTCTATGTATATTTCCCTCATCTCATATAAATATTACTACTACTACTACTACTACTACTACTATTATTATTATTATTATTATTATTATTATTATTATTATTATTATTATTGAAAATTACAGTGAAATCAAATTCGACACACCAATACATAATATATATATATATATATATATATATATATATTATATATATATATATATATATATATATATATATATATATATATATATATATATATATATGTGTATGTATATTTATTTATACCATAAATGTATGTATTACATATATATATAACTGACGCCAGTATATATATATATCATATATATATATATATATATATATATTATATATATATATATAATACATATATATATATATATTACTATATATATATATATTACATTCGAAGCAAGAACATACGACTCAAACGTTTCCTTTCCTCCTTCCTTCTGGTCCAATACTTGGAATAGCATCAGGGTTAGGCGGAGAGAGCAGTGTCGGAGCCACCAGCTGGCCACCAGTGTCAACAGAAAGTTATTTTCTTTTTTAGCTTTCTTTTTCTCTTTTTTCCAAGGCGATTTACGACATCAGGGAAGTTAATAGAATGTCACACTAAGAGATTTTTATTTGTTCTTTTTTTTCATTCTAGTTTATTTACTAATGCATTTATTCAGCAATTTGTATGGAATCTACGATAAAAGAATCAAACTTTACTCAACCTTGGAAAGGAATATGTATGGGATATACATCATCATACATACACACACACACACACACACACACACACACACACACACACATATATATATATATATATATATATATATATATATATATAATATATATATGTATATATATATATATATATATATTATATGTATATATGTGGATATATAATATATATGCATATATTGTATATATATATATATATATATATATATATATATATATATATATATATATATATATACGCATTCCTCACTTAATTCAAGCCAGAAAACCATTGTCTGAGAAATACCACCTCAAAGCAAACTCCAAACACAACGATCTCAGAAGCACAAATGAGATTCCAATTTACATAACCCAACACTATCAACGTCTTCACGGATTAAAAGCAAAGAAGAAGAAGAAGAAGAGAGAAGAGAGAGAGAGAGAGAGAGAGAGAGAGAGAGAGAGAGAGAGAGAGAGGACGCCGTAGATGACAAAGTGGGAAATTCTTACGGTTAAAATAAGAGGATTCTTGAAAATTACATATAAACCTGAAAAATGTCTAGTAAATATGAATAAGTAACAAAATACGTTTAAAATACAATATTCTTAAAAATTACAGTCACAACTTACTTCAAATTCCTGGTCAATATAAAAAGTAATAAAATGATTTAAAATATAATATTCTATAATATTGCTCTTATAACTTCTTCCAAATTTTCAGTTAATATAAACAGTAATAAAATAATCTTCGAATAAAATAAAATATTCTTCAGAATCACACTCAAATCTTCTTAAATTCTGGTTAATATAAAAAGTAACAAAATAAATTGAAAACGGAATACTCTTCAAATTTAAATTGAAAACGTATTACATATTCTTGTTAATATATAAAAAAAAAGCAATGAAATATTTTACCGAGGTATTCACTGCAATTCTTCCAAGCATTCATTTTGTTATACATTTCAAGCACGCGTTTCAAACTCGTAATCACTTTCCACATGCAAAACAAACCATTTAAGCTCTTTATTAACTAAACCTATTTTTAGCACTGCTTTGGAGCTACAATGACATTTACCTTATACGACCTCCACGCTTCAAATGACATTAATTTACACAACGCAGAATGCATAGGAGGATTGACCTTCAGTTTAGAGATCAACAATATACCATCCAATCAGGATTAAACTCAAAGTTTATAAAAAAAACTCAAGTTTAAGTTTAAAAACCCAAGTTTCTGGGTTCAAGGGGGGATTGCAGAAACCCAATCTTTAGGTCCATTTTACAAATATTTCCGGTAAACCTCCAGAGGAGAGAGAGAGAGAGAGAGAGAGAGAGAGAGAGAGAGAGAGAGAGTCTATTTAAGCACAACCTTGTCCATGGAGGAATGCATTTCTTACAAAATAACAAGACTACTAAAAACCCGAATATAATAATAATAATAATAGTAATAATAATAATAATAATAATAATCACCACTATCCTCGTCGTCTCGGGACCTCGACCCTAAGACCAGAGAGAGAGAGAGAGAGAGAGAGAGAGAGAGAGAGAGAGGGGCAGGCTGCTCGTTAATGGCCGCTACTGCTCCCGAGACTTGGCCACGACCACACAACCCACACCCATAAATAAGAGCTGATAAGAAAGAACAATCGCGTGTCTCGGGACATTAAAAGAAACCTGCGGGAGAGGGGAGGGGGAACGTTATGGGGGGGATGGAGGGAGGGGGGGAAGGGACGGATTACCGTATCCACTACCCTGCTGAAGATAGTCAATATGTACCGTTTAACGGATGGAGACAGAGAACGGTTTTTTAAGTAGGTAAATTCTCAGTACACACAAGGAAAGGAAATGAGTGGTAGGTCACGGGTGTAATACCTCAGTTTCTATAATAGACATAAAGCTTATTTACGTTATCAACAAGGTACGTAAATTTACCATCAAAGGCAAGACATGAAATAAATGCAGTCACATGCGTAACTATTAAGTTTCTGTAATATGCATAGTACATATAAACATATTTACGTCACATGTAAATTCTGTATACTAACACAGGTACGTAAATTTACTATCAAACGAATGATTGATATTGCTATGAGGTCTTAATTTTCAACTTCAGAAGTCACCCTCATATCGACATCAGGGCCAACAACAATAAAGGAAGCAGTCAAATAATCCAGGATCCAGAGACGCCAAAATCTAATCAGTTGTTCCCAGGAACTGAGTGAATCCCAAAACATCGTAAAAGTTCGTTTATTACTTTTCACATAGGGGAGGGTGAACAATAAAGGAGTAAAAATTCTAGAGTATACACTCTGCTTCAATTTCTGATATATAATCTTGTAACTAAAATATTCTGACGGGTAACATCATCAAAATACATGAGAGAGAGATTGTTTGTTTGTATGGTGTTTTTACGTTGCATGGAACCAGTGGTTATTCAGCAACGGGACCAACGGCTTTACGTGACTTCCGAACCACGTCGAGATTGAACTTCTATCACCAGAAATACACATCTCTCACTCCTCAATGGAATGGCCGAGAATCGAACCCGCATGAGAGAGAGAGAGAGAGAGAGAGAGAGAGAGAGAGAGATCAAAACACTTAACAGAAGATAACGTTAGTCTCACTGCAAGTGAATAAGTAGGCACATGAAGGAGAAATTCTTACACCTTATTGAAGGTATGCCCTCTTGTTTTCATGCTATGCATTTCGCTCTCTCTCTCTCTCTCTCTCTCTCTCTCTCTCTCTCTCTTCTCTCTCTCTCCAAAATCTGCTGTGACCCACACCCGTCGACTAAATAACCTCTAATTCAATGCATAGGTCAACTGAGGCATTGAACGCTCTGTTTGTGAACAGAATGCGCTGCCACTGCGCCATGAGAGAGAGAGAGAGAGAGAGAGAGAGAGAGAGAGAGAGAGAGAGAGAGAGGAACTGGAAGAACTAACCATAAGATAGCGTGCTTGTGTTAGCACGAGAGAGAGAGAGAGAGGGGAACTGGAAACCTCCAGCCAGAAGATACACGAGTGTGTAGGACATGAGAGAGAGAGAGAGAGAGAGAGAGAGATAAAAGCCTTTCCTAAATAACCTCACGTAACAAAACAAAAATAACTAAAAAGCAAAAACTCATCGATCAAGCGAGCCACGCGGGTGACCGTCACCGTGCCGTTACAAGTAGGCAACGGGGTGCCTGTCTTAAAAAGTCGATGATAAGCTCATCCATTTGCATTATGGAAATCGACGATAACAACTCGTTTTTCTGGTCTTCGGAATCCTCCATTTGGAGGCAGTTAAATCATATATATTTTCTTCTTTATTAATTGTGAGTCCATTTTTCTTTTTTAAGTTTCGACTAAAGAAGTAACCGCAAGATGATAGAATATCATCGATATAATATTGAAGGATAATGAGAAAATACATATTTCAGACAAATTAAAAATAGTCATGTATCTTAAAAATTGTGACTTGCTTACAAATTGACGGTGAACCTGTAAATTAAAAAATGGGAAAATATGTCAGTGACTGCATAAAATAAAAGTATTTTATATTTGGAAGGTATATTTAAAAATAAACTATGCGTGGAAATTTTCCCAAGAATAATCATGACTAGGTTATACGAAGAATGCGAAGCAACATTAAGTAATAAGACAAATTCTCTCTCTCTCTCTCTCTCTCTCTCTCTCTCTCTCTCTCAATGAAAAGCTTTCAGACCTAAGAAAATGGCATCCTGCAAAGAACCGGTTCCCACTTCACTCCCGCCTTATTTCCCATTGTGTTTTTCAGCCTTGGTGTCAACCGCAGGCTAATATGTTTCTTGCTCTCACTACGATTCGCTTCAGCTCTCAAGTGTAAGTTGCTGCATTTTCTGTCACTTAATATCGCATCGTTATGGCTTACTTGAATTCATTCTTATTCCCAATTAGAACCTAGGAATTCATAAGGCTTCCCTCCCCTCTTGCCAAGATACAAGAGACAACCTACCATATACTGAAATTGAACGCCTAAATATTCTTTAAAAATAAATAAAAATGAAAATAAACCTTAAATACTAAAACAAGGCGGTCGTGAATTTTTACACTAAAATGTGGGTGAAAACAGATTCACAATAGATAAGTTGGCAACATTCTGAAAAAATCATCTCGGAAAGGGGCTGAACGATTGATAAAATGATCGCAGCTGATTTCGCGCAGATTTTGGTCACTGGAAAAAAATACTTTGTTCAACAAGGGAATTTCTACAAATTCTTTCAAAATACCGACGCGTCTTGTGTAAATGCTCAATAACCTCATGTGAAACTTGCGGTCATAGGTAAAACTCTCTAATTGTCAGACAGCAACTGCTTGCCGACACGAAACCACAAGAATATTGATTTAGTTGAACATTTAACGATCCAAAGATGTCATATATTTTTATCGATGTTTTAAAAATATTTGCATTTAGTAAAAAACGTTAAACTTATCAAACTACAAACAGGCTTCGATGCAATCGCTGTAACTCTAATATCTACAATATACAAACGGGCATCTAAATGTATAAAAAGAGATATACATGTATAATTTATCTATAATACAATTAAACTCAAAATCCAACAATTATTCTCTCTCTCTCTCTCTCTCTCTCTCTCTCTCTCTCTCTCAACAATTCATGAACGATTTATACAGGTTCTAAGAGTATGCATATACCTAAGTACGCTGGAAACTTACACCAAAAAAGTACAATTCTAGAATACTTTAAATCGAGTAATTATCCTCTCTCTCTCTCTCTCTCTCTCTCTCTCTCTCTCTCTCTCTCTCTCTCTGTGATACACGAAAACCTTACAAGAAAAAGTATAAGAATACTTTAAAATTAAAAATTCTCTCTCTCTCTCTCTCTCTCTCTCTCTCCCCTAACTCGGCAATGCCGTCTTAGTATCTCCGGCACGTCATAAAAGGAATTCAATGATACGCCTATTAGTATGCCTGTCTCTTTCATTATTACCGCCTGCAGTTCAGAGAGGGGACATGCGCAGCATAATGCTATCGGTCACAAATCAGCAGTGACTGTCTGTCTATCCGTCAAGCGCGGCTGGATTACACAAGGTGCACTTATCTCCGGGAAAATATTCAGCTGGCGTTCTTTGCGTCTTATAATTCTGTATGTTTATTTTCGGAGCTTGGCATTCCTGCACAATCAGGGTTTTTCCCAGAGTTAAAATATTCATTGGTATTGCATAAGGGATTATTATCTCTATAGCTAATACTAGCACTATCAGTAACAAGAGAGCTTCCTATACTTCTCTCCAATTGCCTTCCAATAGCAATAGTAATATATACTGGGAATTATTATTATTATTATATTAGTGTTCTACAGGGTCCTCAATAATATAATTGTTAAAAGCTCGTGTATAACTTTATAAAAGCTTTCGAACCCTTCTTTGGGGTTATCCTCAGCCCATATATGCGTAATTTAACGTAAATTGTTCTGAAGCACACATTACAAAGTGTGATCCGACCTCAATACATTTTACGTTAAATTAAACCTTTGCGAACCCAGAGAAGGGTTCGAAAGCTTTCATAAAGTTTTATATGAGCTTTAAACAATTATATTAATGTGAACCATTTAGAATATTTTATGAACTCTCGTGATAGGGAGTTTTCCCAAAAAATTATTATTATTATTATTATTATTATTATTATTATTATGATACAACGAATTTCTATCCAAATCATTCGCCTAGATTGTATATAACAGGTATACCCAAAAGAGAGAGAGAGAGAGAGAGAGAGAGAGCTAATAATAATATCTACTGAGAACTTTTATTATTATCATTATTATCAAACGACGAATTCCTATCTCAATCCACACCATTCATGTAATCATACCTAACAAGTATACCCAAATGAGAGAGAGAGAGAGAGAGAGAGAGAGAGAGAGCAGGGGACTCCGATTTCCGTCTCCATGGTGCATTCTCTCTACTCCAACACGGCAGCCTAACAGACCGTGAAATGAACTCCTGAATGGTGCTAATCACCCAATCAGCGCAGCGCTGGCCAGCCAATCATAAAGAACCGCCTGCGACGTGTTAAACGTTGACCAATTTCACTTAATGGCCGCTTCGCTAATCATATGAAAGCACTCTGTGCTCCCTAATGGTAATGGTTATATGCCCGGCAGAATCGAAATTGGACGGGGCCGTCAACATACAAACAGACACACACACATATGTACATACAGGAGTTACAATCAAAAGCAAGGACTAATCCCCACGCATCCTAACATACACAAACGAACAAGCACAGACACAGACCTTATACCCTACGCACACAAACACGAAGGCAAGGTCATCTCGGATCACACACTATACGATCACGCTTATTATTTAAGCTCCCCCGCCCCCTTCGTACATACACCCAGGGATAGATTACGCCATCTACACTCAAACACATACACATACACACACACACACACACACGAGTACAAGCTTCCGTCATGCTCCACAAACACTCGAGGATTAACGTGACATACATAAACAAACACGCACATACACACGTACACACAAACAATTACAGGGAAGAAACACTAAGCTATTCACGGGGCAAATATTAACTAAGCACACGCGAACACCAACGAACACTCGCAAGTAAAACCCTCACACCATCCACGAACAAGGACAAGTACTAAACATAAGAGCGCACGCACACACACACACACTTACACAGCATGCACTGACAAACACAAGCAAACAGACCAAGGCAATGCCCACCGGAATTACCCTCCTCCCGCCCGCTCCTAATCCGTACCCAAGCAAGGATCAGTGGCCTC
This sequence comes from Macrobrachium nipponense, assembly GCF_015104395.2. Classification (NCBI taxonomy): domain Eukaryota; kingdom Metazoa; phylum Arthropoda; class Malacostraca; order Decapoda; family Palaemonidae; genus Macrobrachium; species Macrobrachium nipponense. The sequence continues at coordinate 21,148,402 of NC_061091.1, forward strand.
GGTCGATCGCAATAGTCGCATATATAATTGAAAGGAGTTTGCAATAACGGTTATTGACACTAAGACGCAAACAGCCCAGCCCTTCAGCTGTTTCCATCAGTCTCCTGCTAACGTATTATCGGATATGAATTTGAGGGAATTGCAAGAGGACTCGATAAGGAAGTTTCGCAGTAATTGCTCCAAAATTTTTTTCAGTGTTTATAAAAGATGCTAGCGAGGCTTTCCCATATTGCGAATACATGTGAAGAGTAACCCAGTTTAGACAATGGTGACAAAATGAAATCGTGAAATAATCTACATTTCATTAAAAATCGACTAAATGTCAATGCGTTAACCCTAGAGATCAGTCAATAGTTAATAACAATCAAGATACATACTATTTCCAGATTCCTTGCTGATGACAGAAAACCATAAAAAAATCTAAGGTATTTTAAGAATTTTTTTCTAGTGGATATTAAGTATAAAGGTTACATTTTGGTACAGCATCCTGGTCAATTATAACAGTAATTCTCCAAGTACATAACTGAAAAAGGTAAAAGTCACTACTACTTAAGTTCAAACAGAAAAACAAGAAGGAAATCACTAAAAGGTCTAACTAGAGAGCTGCATTCTCCCTGCAAAAGGCTCTGTCTAACTGGGTATACCCAAGTCACTGATCAGTAAATTATCTATACCTTAACTATGAGGTGTTAATTACAGGAACTATAATAAAAATAAGTAATTTACCCTACAAACCTTTTGGAAAAGTTTTGGTAGAAGGGCAAGCCAAATGAGGGCCTTTGAAGTTCTGACTGAGAACCAGTGGAAAAGAATGAGCAAATAGTCGCACAATCCCTAACACCGTTGTCTACATCAGTGGCATCTCATCCAACAGGCTAACTGGATCTCAGGTTAACGAATGAAGTTATCCCTGGTGGCCAACTGACCAAATTGCAATTGATGGGAGGTACTACATATACTCGTATAAGCCAAATGAAAGAACGGAGTGACCGATTTTCGGCCGGCAAATCAATGTTATGTGCAAAAGCTATTAAATTTGGCCCAGTGGGTTTGCTGGGATTTTTAGGTCTCGCTGTCCTTGCCAGAGAATAAGGGACCACAGATGCTGGATATTCAATAGACAAATGGATAGCCAGTGCAGCAGAAGCCAATGATTTAATTGAAGAACTCCAGTTCTGTTGCTACTTTAATACGTCACCCTGTCATGGCAGACCTGAGATTTTTCATTTCATAGGATATCAAACTATAATTTATTACAGCAATAGGAGTTTGTTACCGAACATACACAAAGGAAGAAAAGAGGGTTTAGGAACCAAATTAATCTAATAAACCTTACTGGGAAATCTGTTAACTATTGTACAACTTACTGATTTGAATTGACGTGGCTTCTTTTGCAATGTTTACAATTTTGCACGGATAATTTCATGTTAGATTTTAAAAGGAAAAATTCGAATGCAATTTTCATATTCTAGTTATGAACGTTTCTATAAACACTAGCAAACATTTCCATTTTCGTGGTATCTATAATCCACTTCATTTGCAATTTTCTCTTTCTCGGTGAGAGAGAGAGAGAGACTACTGATTAAGTTGTAGCGACCATATAATTTCATAATCAAAGAAAACTTTAAAGAATCCAGTGTATGTAGAAGACAAATAACTACAAACAATGCAGTTCACAGGAAAAAAAATGTAATATGGATTTACTCAGATCATGCACTGAGAGAGAGAGAGAGAGAGAGAGAGAGAGAGAGAGAGAGAGAGAGAGGTTTGTTTGTTTGTTTGTATGGTGTTTTTACGTTGCATGGAACCAGTGGTTATTCAGCAACGGGACCAACGGCTTTACGTGACTTCCAAACCACGTCGAGAGTGAACTTCTATCACCAGAAATACACATCTCTCACTCCTCAATGGAATGGCCGAGAATCGAACCCGCGATAACCGAGGTGGGAAGCAAACACCATACCAACCACGCCACTGAGGCGCTGAGAGAGAGAGAGAGAGAGAGAGAGAGAGAGAGAGAGAGAGAGTTCGGAAAACCCAACAGCTGCCACAAGAGATCTGTCATGCCACGACCCTTAATAATGCATAATAACAGAATCATTCCCATAGCCCCTCTGACTGTTTGTCTGTCTCAATCACCATTACTCATCTCATATGACGTTCCCCCACCCCAACCCCACGCCCCCCCCTCTCTCTCTCTCTCTCTCCTAATCATCAATTCTTTTTGTCTTTTTTATTTTACCTTCCCTTTCCCAAGTTTTGCTCCTTTTTTTATAAAATATATATAATTTATTACTTATGTTTTCTCTTTCCTTTGCTATTACCTCGATCTATCTCTAGCTGTCTCCCCTTTCGTATTATCTTTATCTATCTCTACCTCTCTCCCCTCTTTCCTATTATCTCTATCCGTACCTCTCACCCTCTTTCCTATTATCTCTGTCTGTACCTCTCTCCCTTCTTTCCTATCATCTCTCTCCATCTCTACCTCTCTCTTTCCTATTATATCTCTATCTATCGCTAGATCTCCCTCTTTCCTATTATCTCTATACATCTCTCCTATTATCTCTATCTCTAGCTCTCTCTCTCCATTCTTTCCTATTATATCTATCTCTACCTCTCTCCTTCTTTCCTGTTATCTCTATCATCTCTAGCTCTCTCTTCTCTTCCCCATTATCTCTACCCATCCTTTTCCTATTATCTCTATCTGTCTCCGTTATTTCCTATTACCTCATTGTCTCTATCTGTCTCCTCTCTTTCCTATTACCTCTATCTGTCTCGCCTCTTTTCTATTACCTCTATTTGTCTCCCCTCTATCCTATTACCTATATCTGTCTCCCCTTGTTCCTATTACCTCTATCTGTCTTCCCTCTTTTCTATTACCTCTATCTGTCTCCCCTCTTTCCTATTATCTCTATCTCTCTCCCCTCTTTTCTATTACCTCTATCTCTCTCCGTTCTTTCTTATTATCTCTATCTCTTATTTCCCATTACCTCTATCTGTCTCCCCTCTTTTCTATTCCCTCTATTATGTCTCCCCTCTTTTCTATTACCTCTATCTGTTTCCCTTCATTCCTATTGCCTCTATCTATCTCTCCCTCTTTCCAAGGAATCATTCTGATTCTGAATCTCCAAGAAAAACCAATAAAAGAGGGGATGGTGCGACTTCATCGATACACCTCATAAATAATGTCAAGCAGTTTAATCACCAGACCTCAATCTATTGCCTGACCATTTGCACTACTCGCGACGTCATTCAAGTTAAGTAAGTGTTTCATTTCAATTTTTATTTGCTTGTAGAGTGAAGAGGAACGCCAGGATGCCAAGGGCGCCATACAGTGTATGTATGTATATGTATACATACATACATGCATATATTATTATTATATTATATATATATATATATATTATATATATTTTATTGAGATCATATATACATAAAATTACTGTCTTGAGCTAAATTTTAACGGAATTTAGGCCTGTGACTCTTATCTATCTATCTATCTATCTATCTATAAATATAGGGTCTATAGTTTGTAAACATGGGCACAAACAGCAAATTTATTGATATATATTGCCTCCATAAATGTCTGCAAGCATTGCACATTAAAAGGTGACAGAGTAATGTTAATAATAATAATAAGCACTATTCTTGAAAAATCTGCATCACAAGATTGAAATCCTTTTAACGAATGCGTTTGTACTCCGGCTTCACTGACCGGATAATTATCTAGAGGGCAAAATCTTAACTCTTTTGACAATACTGATCAATTAAATTGCAGCTTAACGCAAAGCACAAAGAATTCTTAAAGCACTTTTTTTTTACAACTAAGAACAGTGTGTGGAAAATCAACCCCATCTCACAATAGAAAAAGATGAGAAAAGAAAGACATTAAATGTTAGTTGACATTTCCTTCGAGGTGTAAATTCATATTTTAGGGTGTCGGGAACGCTTGACATCCTAAAATGTCCTAAATTTTTAAGTTTAGCGATATAAATGAAGGTTCCGATAGGTTAAGACTTTCCAAATCACGATTTCAATACTGCAAGAAATTATTATTTACTATTTTTTTTTACAAACAATAGCGTTGCATCCTTTTAAACTGCCGCATGATCAGTCGTAGTGAATAAGCCTGGATGAATGCCATGCGAAAAACTAAACTGCATTTTTGCTGAAGAAGGCAAATGACATTTCAAAATATTTTTTAATCTATGTAACTTTCTTTTCACTAAGCGCAATACACTAATATTTTCCTGCGCCCATTCTATACTTATTAAAAGAAAAAAATTCTTGTGCCGATTACTGCGCATGAGTGATGGACATGTACACCGTGCAGCGCTTAAATTACACACACAAGAGCTACCTAATATTAGCCTTCAACCAAGTCAGAATGACACAACGAATTTATATATAAAACACACAAAATTAAGAACATGCAAAGAACACAGACTTTACGTGGCAACTAAATACATCCATCTGATAACTTCATCTATGATAATCATGTCTTCGCCTCAACTTTCAAAACAATGAAAATGCAAAAGAAAAAAAAGTACGGTGGCCTGACCCTAAGTAAACATTATATAATAAAAACGGCGTAAGATGTTTATGAATCCTGACAGGAGAGAGAGAGAGAGAGAAAGAGAGAGATACCAACAATAACAACAACATAAATCGTAATAATAAACGTTTAGGTGTGGTGTTTATCTTCAAGAAAACAGGACATTTTCAACTTTTATTGTCTGCGTATTCACACTTATAATTGCACAAGTATATGCATCCATGATCTGTGAACATAGAATGAACACAGCTCATTTACCGTTAAATGCTTGATACATTTACATTCATACCAACAGCCTTAGAAGCAAACGCAGATGAACTCAATCTATGCTACATACCAGATATAACTTAAATAGGATGAAACATCCTTGATAAATCACTGACAAAAAGTGCGTTTGGAGCGTGTTTTAGCAAAAGGATCAAAATAGTAATTTAAAAAAATAATTAAAACCAAGGAATAATCTTATGTGAAAAATGATTTTATAACGTCAATATATCTTTAAATATATACCAGGAGGCAAACAGGCAGCTTAAGAGCAAACCAGCAAATCGTAAATATTACCGAGGTAATCACTTACGAGAGAGAGAGAGAGAGAGAGAGAGAGAGGAGAGAGAGAGAGAGAGAGAGAGAAATTTCTGCCTTCTGAAAGGAATATAGTTGAGGAGTGAGCTTGAAACAATAATAGGACATACAATAATTATCAAATGCTAACAGAGAGAGAGAGAGAGAGAGAGAGAGAGAGAGAGAGAGAGAGAGAGAGAGACGCAATAAATGGCATGGAACCTCAATCCCACAACAATAGCAACACCATGAACAAATGTGGAGAATACAATCCCCGATCCCCTCCACTTCCCCAACAAACCTAGCGCTGGGCTTTCTCGTACGTACGTTATCTTCATCGAGCGCTCATGCGCGCGTACGGGGGGGGTGGGGTGGGGGGGACTTAACCACACACAGAGAAAGAGAGAGAGAGAAAGAGAATCCCCACAGCGAGAAATACCGGCAATAAATTGCCGACTGACGCGCGGATTTCCCGAAGGGAATCGAGCTGGACCAGAGTGACCACATAACGTCAATCATGCCGAGATCAACGACACATCACGAAAATGCGAGAGAGTACAAACACTTACTGAGTGCAGGAAAGGTTGCTGTAGAGTAGGAACGTACTCGCCGAGTGAATAAGTGTGCTGACGAGCACCCGCTGAAATGTACTGGTATTACAAGGAAAGGGGACGTAAAAGAACGCAAGCACTCACAGAGATAAAAATTGTACAATCATGCAAGCAAGAAAAATACAATTAGAATGAAAAAAACAACAAAACATTGAATGAAAATACTTTATATAATCAAAACCTTAAGAGATAAATATATGAGATTAGAAGGTAAGGAAAATATAGGAAAAGGGGATAATACGAAATGGAAATAAATAATTACACATTTATATGAAAGATCATGAGAAGTCAAAACTCTAATTACAAAAAACAAAGAAAAACAGACAAGGAAAACAATGGACACACACACACACACACACACACACACACACACACATATATATATATATATATATATTATATATATATATATATATATATATTTGTTCTATTTATTAATCTATTCATGTGTGTTTATGAGCAAGCGCGAAACAGAGGGCGATTTCTTACATACACTGTACGTTCATCCATGTATATCTACATTTCCTACGTTCTAAAGGTTTACATACGAAAGGAAAGAGTACGCACACAAACAACATACAATTACAAAATACGCAAAGACCCGCAAGCACGCATGCATGCACATAATAACCACAAACGCATCAAATTTTAAAAAGGAAAAATAAAGCACACGCGCGCGCACACACACACACAAACAAAAAACATTTACAAACGCAACTACGTGCAACAGACGGTTACAAATAGCGTCCCATTTACTATTCCAATGTGGAATTGTGTCTCTCAGCTCGCTCGAATATGTCGACCACCGACGAACAACAACCAAAACATAAAAAAATATATATAAAAAAAAGCAAAATACGATTTTAAAGGGAGAGATCCGGATACGCTTCTGACGGCGCTGTTGGAACACACACGGACTGGAGGTAAACTTTAGCGACAGGATTTTGAGGTGGAAGAAATTAATCAACGTGGTGGCTGATACGCCGTTTTGGATTTCGTGAAGAATGACGCTGCGATTTGGATTAAATCCTGCATTCAGGAATGAATCCAATACTGCGCATGACTGCTTTCTGGAATAATTTCCAAACCAATATAAGGCAGCGTTTTGAAATGTATCCATAAATAAGTTAGCGTTCTGCAAAATTGTGTTTGGAAATATATCAATACATTGCAATAGTTCATTTTCAAATAAAATAAAATCACGGGGGAAAATAAGCGAATAACTTAAAAGTGACGTAAATTGATTTGCAACCCAACAGCAAGGTAATGCATGAATGCACGTATGACGTGCATTAACGAACATCGCAGCACGTATTACAGACGGTAAGAATACGGCACATGTTTAACAGACACCTTGGGAAAAATACACAGGTATGCAAATGGTGGAATTTTTTAAAATATGTATCAAATAGAAGAGTATTACAGCTTTCTAAAAAAAAAAAATGATTTTGAGACCCGCCATTTTTTTAAGTTTAAAATATTTCTTTACAATTCCGAAAGCATCCCACAGTAGTAATCTCGGAGCATCATTATTATCATCATAATTATCATTAAAATCCAGAAATTAGGACAAAAGATCATTCGCTATGAAAGACTTCCTCTACAACTTTTAAAATGTTCATGACAAATGAGACGGCCAGACGACCGTGAAATGCTCAGGGGGAAGAAGAAGAAGAAGAAGAAGAAGAGAAGAAGAAGAAGAAATGACATGCAGTAAAGAAAGAAAAGTAAAAAAATAAAATAAAAAACAGTAAGAAAAAAATAGTGTTTTAAAATCGCGCAAAAGTGAGATGTTGCTCTTTAAGCTCTGATGCGCATTTTGGCAAGGGTGGAGAGAGAGAGAGAGAGAGAGAGAGAGAGAGTCTTATTAAGCTCCGGAGTTGATGCGGAGATGATGGTGCAAAGATGGTGTTGATGAGATTATGAATGTGGCGTTTCCCGAGTGAGATAAAAAAAAAATGAATAAATGGAGACAATAAGAAAGAAAAGAAAATAGAAATTGTAGGATATACATATAGGGAGAATGAGACAAGTAAACTCTAAATTAATTCAGAGTATGATAAGAGCTTCAGTGGTTTGTACAGAGAAGCAAGAAGTGTTGAAGACTAAGATTTATTGTTTCATCTAACTCATACTACATACACATACGAGTACACACACACACATACACACACACACATAAATATGTATATATGTGTGTGTATATATATATATATATATATATATATATATATATATATATATATATATATATACACACACATATATATATGTGTGTGTGTGTGTATGTGTGTGTGTGTGACCTCGTATGTGTATGTAGTATGAGTTAGATGAAACAATAAATCTTAGTCTTCAACACTTCTTGCTTCTCTGTACAAACCACTGAAGCTCTTATCATACTCTGAATTAATTTAGAGTTTACTTGTCTCATTCTCCCATATGTATATCCTACAATTTCTATTTTCTTTCTTTCTTATTGTCTCCATTTTTTCATTTATATACATATTATATATATATATATATATATATATATATATATATATATATATATATATATATATATATATATATATATATATATATATATATACTATATATCATATATATATATATATATATATGAGGTGTAACAAGAGTTTATGCAAATATTTTGGGGAATGAAATAAAAAGAGCAATTTTGAGCAGAAATTGTTCTGTAAACATATGCATTTTAAGGCTTCATTTGTCTGTGAGGGGAATCTTTAAAATAAACCAGTTAGCCTGCTATCATGCGATGGAGGTTGTAATGGGATGTCAAGAGTAGCTTTTGATGGGATTTTTTTTTTAAGTGAATAAGGCAAGTTGACTGATAGTCTTTTGATTATGATTCTTTTTATTGCAAGTAATCTAATTTCAACAATTAGCTAACAGCGGTAACGTAGCGCACTATGTCCTTCCACCTTGTCATGGAACTGTTGAATCGGGAGTCATGACTAGGCCTACGCCTATGACTGGTTCAGATGAATACTTTTGGTGGAGAGGGAGAAAATTTTAAAAATATATTTGAAATATTTGATAGTTGTATAATGAATAAGCAAGACTACCATTAGTGGAGGGGAAATTCAATTGGGTTTACTTTTCTTTTTCTTTTTTCATAGGTGTCTAATGAATACCACTCATAAGGAGGGAAAGGGATTCAATGATGCATGTCTTCTTTTTTTCTTCAAAATCTAAATAATACATTTCATTGGGAAGTACTTTATTCTCATCGGCCTAATCGCTCCACCCTTTCCACACATCCCAGGCTATCCAGCCTCCCACTACCAACCTTCGTCGCATGAATGCAGTGCTAATGATATCAGTTATATTGAAATTCCCCTCGATGACAAACGAACACCGGTCTGGAAATGTTTTTATGAGAAACCTACGAACATGCAGTCCCCAGTGTAGTGGTGCACCATCTTGGTGGAAAATGATTTTTGGTTAAAGGTCATCTAGTTGTGGTGCCACATATTCAGTCAAAAGGTCAAGGTAAACATCTGCAGTAATTGATGATGTCTCGTTGAAGAAAAATGGACCAATGATCCGATTGAACCTAACACCACATTCACCTCTGGAGTATCTCGGTGAAGTTTCCTAGTCACATGGGGATGTTCTGATCTTCAAATACTCACAATATGCGTGTTCAGTTTCCCTGAAACAGGAAAGGTTCCCTCATCACTAAAACATGTGTTCAGTTTCCTTGAAACATGAAAGGATGCCTCATCATTAAAACATGTGTGTTCAAAGGTTCCCTCATCACTAAAACATGCGTTCGGTTTCCTTGACACATACAAGGTTGTCTCATCACTAAAACAAACTCGACTGAAGAACATTTCATCGTCAGAAATTCGTCCCAGCATGTAAACTGCAAACTCTTTTCATCTTGGTTTATCATTTGGCTCGAGTGCCTGTAGAGTTGCACTTTGTAAGCAAACAATCGCAAGTTCATCTGCAGGACTTTGTGCGCTGTTGAAAGTGGTAGCTGTAAGTGTCTGGCAGCAGTACGGATGGACTCGTAGGAGAACGATCCAACGCTTGTCTTACACGATTGATGTTTTCCTCAGATGTTATCCAACGCTATCCCTCTCCATAAATTTCGTGCGCCATGCTCCAACTGACGGACGTGACAGTGGATATCTTCCATATTTAGTTTTGTGTATCCGGTTTTGTTTCAATAAACCATGACAACACACATTGTGCATTTTCTTGACAAGTAGCCATTTTTGGGGGGATTCATTTAACAGTACCTTCTTTATCAACAGTGTACCTAAAATACACAAATGCAATGTAGTTAAAAACTTTGATAACTGCCGAGTACATACAACAAATCTGATTAACATTTATCAGCGGCTTTTGTAATATATTAATTAAATTTTAAAGAGACTTTATGGAACACGCTGTATACATACATACATACATACATACACACACACACACACACATATGTATAACTGAATCACGAAAGTTAGGAACGTGATAAATCCATAAATAAAGACATATGCCACGAAGGAAAAATAAACGAAGGAGGTCTGCTCAGTAAAGGACTGTTAACGTCGAAAGATCTTGCAGACCTCCTTCGTTTATTTTTCCTTCGTGGCATATATCTTTTATTATATACACACACACACACACACACACATATATATATATAATTTATAAGTATAAATTAAATATAATAAATAAATAAATATATATATATAAATACATTTATAGATATATATAACCATATGCAGATTAAACGAAATTCATAATGATACGCAACAACTAGAACTAAACAACATATTTCTTTCATTTCCTATATTCACGAATGTTCAGTAAGAAACTATAATCTTTCCCTCTCTTTCTCTTAATCTAAAATGAGTTTATGAAAAAAAAATTAAAACAATATTAAATAACCATTCTTTCACTTCCTATAATCAAGAGAGTCCGGTAACCCATACACACACACACACACACACACACACACACACACACACACACACACACTCTCTCTCTCTCGCTCTCTCTCTCTCTCTCTCTCTCTCTCTCTCGTAACACTCTTGAGGAGGGAGTTTGAGAGATGAATTACCGAACACAATTAGCGCAATATAAAAGGTATTAAACGAGATGGGGAACTAGACTTGCAAGGGGGCTATTGACACAACACCGATAATGACCAAGAGGATGGCAATACACATAGAGAGAGAGAGAGAGAGAGAGAGAGAGAGAGAGAGAGCGTCGTTTCAATCTTACATGATCATTATATATATAGGTAAATGTATGTATATATATATATATATATATATATATATATATATATATATGTATATATATATATAATACTTTTCATGTTCCTGTCGATAAGAGAGAGAGAGAGAAATTTGATTTTATTTGTGATTGTTTGGTCTAATGACCTGGCTCCGAAACCGTTAGCTAATTCGGTACCGTCAAACGAGAGAGAGAGAGAGAGGTTCTTGAAAAATTTCAAAAAAGGCTAAGAATATAATCTCTTAAAAATTTTACATACAATATCAGAAACACAATCTACCAATCGAACAAACACTCAATTCTATAAAGTTAACCGTAATGCTTTATACAATGACTTGTTATTGAGAAAGCCCGTATTTAACCAAAATAAAGGAAACTGCCAACAAAGACCAGGAAATCGAAAGTACCTGGAAGTGGATGTAAAAGAATAAAAAGACTCGTGAAGATTGGGCAACATCAAACCCAGTGGAGGAGAGCCAATGAAAAAACGGAAAGCTGCAGAGAAATCTGATAAATCTGGGAAGTAAAAAAAGATGACAGAAAGGAAAAAAGAAAGTGAACGGGTCTGGAAATGAAGGAACATGGAGAGAGTAAAAGTAAGAAGAAAGGAAAGGAAATACCTGTAAAGAAGCGATAAAAGACGACTTGTCAACCGCCCAGAAGGGGGAAACATTCGACTGGAAAGGGAGAATATAAACAAATGGAGAGAGGAAATGTAATAAGACAAAGGAAATGGAGCAGATACACAATACACACACAAACGCGCCCACACACAAACGCGCACACACACACACACACACAAGGATAAACAATTAAAACAAAGTGGTGCCGGATTACGCACCGTAAAGATTACGCTCATCTGAGCTGCAAAAGGTCTTCTGAGAAGCGAGTCCCCTTCCATTTGTTATGACTTAAAGAGAAGCGCCCTCGGGGAAGAAGCTCTTTCATTACAAGACAAGAGAGAAGGTGTCAGTGCGTTCCTTTTGGGATTCGGCTGTTTTCTCCCCTCTTGTGATACTTTATGAACAAATTACTGAAATATATCCTAACTTAACCTAACCTAGGAAGTAGCGTCTACTTGACAGTGTGTGTGTGTGTGTGTTAACCTACCCTAGGAAGTAGTATCCTACCTAATGTGGTGTATGCATGTATGTATGAATGTGTGTGTGCGTGTGTGTCCTAACCAAACCTAACGTAGGAAATACAATTATACCTAATGCAAGTATGGAAAGTGTGTATTCTAAACTAACCTAACCTTGGAAGCAGTATCCTACCTAATTGAAGCATGGTGTATGTGTGTGTGTGTGTCCTGTCCTAACCTAACCAAGGAAGCAGTATCTTACCTAACGAGAGAGAGAGAGAGAGAGAGAGAGAGAGAGAGAGAGAGAGAGAGAGAGAGAATCTGTGCGTGTGTGCAAGCAAAGAGCTCTGGAGCCCCCTAACCTATTAAGACTATCGGGAAAAAATAACCGTTCAGTTTCTCTTAACCTTTGCAGAGGGCATTCTCGGTCAACACCACCACAAAACTTCACGTCCAAATATTCTAAGACAACCGCTAAGACGAACAACAGAGGACCATGTCAAGACCAACGAACCCAAACAATGGGTGGTGCTATCAAAGCACACATGCTCGCTGGCACACGACAAGATTAATCCACAACAACGACATCGAACTTCTGAACAAGTTCTCTACACATTCCCCTCTGGTACTAGGTATGCTAGTTATAAGCTGGGAGGAAGAGAAGTATTTTGATATGAGAACAAGGTACATGATATACACACAGAAGAAAAGGTTCTTTGTTGGGTATTTATTACTGTATTTCCTATTACCTTGTGTTACTTCTTTCTAATGAACGCCAAATTCTTTGGAGGCTTGAATTTCAAGTCAGTGGCCCCTATGAGCTTGTTCCATATAAATAGGGTTCGTCTTCTGAATAATAATACTGATTACTAATTACTGGAATTAAGTAATAAGGTTACTCCAGATAATCTTGTGAAGACTACTTTAGTGGCCGAAAGCCATCCTCCTACTGGAAAACCTCCTTAACCACCAATATCTTATTCAAGTGGATTATAAAAACTGTATCACTTTTCATGCAAACAAAGCAAATGCAGATATAATCTATGAGAATCCTGATTAAAGTACTTCAACTCTAATTACACGTCCCTTGGGTCAAACTTTCACAATATTTAGTTAACACAAGCAGAGGTACGACAATCTAGATTTTGGAATCTGGTACGAAAACGTAAGCTTTCCATGTTATTTTATTTACGTGTCCTTGATAGATTCGCCTTAAACCATATGAATTATAAGCATGTCATTAAAGTCAGGGTATCTTCTAAAATGTTTTCAATAAGAGTTTCACTACGACCGTCAGCGTTCATAAGCCACATTCCGCAGGTGACTATATTTATTGCCTTGACAATAAACTCAACAATATATCATCTAATGACATCAAGTTTTCAAATAAATTGATTAAAAAAAAGATTATCACTTTCCGGGAGGAGGTGGAGTGTAAAATAATTGAATTAATCCGTCACAATAAAAAAAATTACCTGTGAAATGCATATCTTGCTTTTTAAAACCTACGTTCGTCAAGCCGCATTTCTGCTCTCTCTCTCTCTCTCTCTCTCTCTCTCTCTCTCTCTCTCCACACACAACACAACCCAAACTTCCACAAAATGCGTAGCATCCTATCATGTCACCGCCCCCCCCTCCCCCTAATATTTACTGTACTGCGGACGTCGAAAAAACGCTCCCCCTCGTAAACCTATTTTCAAGTCTTACAACTTCTCTCATAAACACCCTGGCACCCACCCCGCCCCCCGAGCACCATTATCTTAATATATTCTCTCGTTATGAACAATATTGGCTTTTGGGAACCCCACACTGTTGAGGTATAAGGCGTCATTTACGAGGCTGATGCGTATTTGAGTAATCATTCGGTTCTTTATACGAAAAAGTAATTATCTTGATAACCACAATCTTTTCCCCTTTCCTTCCCTACAATATAAAGTTCACACAACAGTCACTCTATATGCATGAGTGTGTGTGTGTGTATGTATTTTATGTATGTATGTATGTATGTATGTATGTGTGTGTGTATGTCTGCATGTATGTATTTCTACATATATTTTATATATATATATATATATATATATATATATAGTATATATTTATATTTATTTGCCAGGGCCACAGGAAATATAAAAGGAGTCCCAAGCGCTTTCGTGTTATTTCAACCAACCATTTTCGAAAAGCGCTTGGTACTCCTTTTATTTTTCCTGCGGCCTTGGCTAAATATAATGTTACGCACTATTCAGTGTCAGTGACATATAAGAATATATATATATATATATATATATATATATATATATATATATATATATATATATATATATATATATACTATACATATATATATATAATATATAATATATATATATATATATATATATATATATATATATACATGCGCAGTCTTAATCTCAGGATATATGCGATCCACGTTTTTCCTATAACACACCCTGATTGAGAGTGCCAAGACACCAATATCCACTACACAAAATGATGGAAGTTTCTACTCTATAACATCTTCGACCGACAAAATTTCAAACGCACCTGAATCAAGGTGAAGTCCAAAGCTTCAAGTTACTGCATCCTGGAATGAGACGAAAGTTCCAGTTCTGCAGCTTTAATTGGTTTGCGTCTAGGAATCCCTTCACTAAAATTAGCCCGGACCCGGAATTCCGTCTGCTTGAGTTCGCCTGCATCTCAGAAAGCCTGGGATTCCAGTTCTCCTGGAAAACCCACGCCGTTGCTCACACAAACTTTAGGGTGATTTGCATCAGTTCAACTGTGCAACGAGAAAAACAGATCGTCCAGAACATGTGTGCCAACGGAAGTACATAAAGAAAGAAAGGATATAGCTGGTTTGAACATTGAAATTAGAGAATAGTACAAAGTATGTCCTATGTACTATGTATGGTTATATATATATATATATATATATATATATATATATATATATATATGGTTTGAACTCTGATAGTAGAGAATAGTACAATATATATATATATATATATATATATATATATATATATATATATATATATAGATATATATATATATACTATATATCTATATATATAGAGAGAGAGGATGAGAGAGAGAGAGAGAGAGAGAGAGAGAGAGAGAGAGAGAGAGAGAGAGAGAGAAACCCTAAGATTCTGAACTATTAGACTATCAGTCAGTCTTCAATGGATATAGTTGGTTGGAGCTCTATAATTAAAAAAAAAGGGAAAAAAACATGTATAATCATCTTTTGTACCTCCAGATAATCCTGGATTCTAACCTACCAGAGTCCTTCTTTAAAGAGACTGCCTCAATAGCTCCACTTCATTCACACTCGAGAATGCTATGCATGAGTTCACACGCACATTGGAAGGTTTTAATTCAGTTCATACAGCCGTTGGAATGCTTCACACTGAAAACACTGCTCCTGGGAATGTCTCGAATTTCACTTCGTCGGTAACTTTGAATGTTGCAACCTCATTTTCAAAGTGAGTACCTGGTAGATTCACCTCAGCAACATGTGATGATGTTGAAACCTTCGGCTACCCAGCATTTTCGGATGTTATAAAAATTTCATGAATAGAATAAAAAAAAAACAAAAAAAAAAAGTCTTAGCTCATTTGTACTTTGCTACGGCAGAAGCTTTATCTTAAAATTCTTAACACAAAACTATTTTGTTATTGAATAATAACATGAAATTACTTGAAAAGCACATTAAAATACTTTAAATCAACGTATTCAAACAAAAATTATTTTTTTCATGTAAGAATGACTTTTATTGAAAAAAAAACTACATAAACTGAAGAAGTTACGACATCAATTATTACTCGAATACAAAATGATTTTATTATAAGAAAAAACAAACCATTTCCAAGGCAACATTCTATCTCAGCATCTCTAGTTCACCGGAAGCCTATAAGACTACAGCCTATTACTCGTCTCATTGTCCCAAGAGAGAGAGAGAGAGAGAGGGAGAACTCTATAGTTCCCCCCTCCCCTCCGAACTCGAGTCCCGCTATGGGAGGCCCCCAGCCCATTTTTTCATGCCTGACAGAAAGGCATCCTTATTCCATCTCCATGCCGAGACCCTCTACCAGTTCTTCTTTCTCTCCTTCATCTTCTTCTTCTTCTTCTTCTTCTTTATCCTCCAGAGAGAAAAATCGACATCTAAAGGACGACTGGGTCTCTCTCTCTCTCTCTCTCTCTCTCTCTCTGTTAACCCAGCATCGCTGAGGGCATCACCATCTCTTGACATTTTCTTCACTACCAACAATCTCTCTCTCTCTCTCTCGTCCTTCCAACAATGCTGGATCACCATCAGAGAGTCCTCCTCCTCCTCCTCCTCCTCCTCCCCTCGACACACACACACACACACACACACACACAAACATCAAACAACCATTTTCGGAGTCTTTCAAACTTTCTTTCTTTCCTTTCTCTTTTTATTTTTTTTTCTCCTAAGCGTAACTTTCCACGGGCTTTTTAATCTCTTCCTAAATCCGATTCCCACCCTTCCCCCCCCCCCCTCTCTCTCTCTCTCTCGTTCCCACCTCTTCCTCTTTCCTCTTCCTTTCCTTCCTTCGCCCTTTACTCCCCGCCCCCCTCCCCACACTCTCCCTTCCCCAACAAAAAAATCCAATCTCCCCCCCCCCAACCCCGATCCACCGACCCCCACCCCCGCCCCGCCCCCACCCCCCCAAAAACCCCAAGTGAGATAGCTGGGGCAGCAAAGTGCACCCGATACTATTGATCCTCTCAGAGACGCCAAGACTGTCCCAAGAAGGAGAGAGAGAGAGAGAGAGAGAGAGAGAGAGAGAGAGAGAGAGAGATTCTCACATCTTCATCTGCACGACGACGCAGGCGCTAACGATGACGACCATCACAAGGCAAGAATAAAGAAAGTGCGAGGAGGAGGAGGAGCAGGAGGAGGAAGAAGAATAAATAGGGAGAGTGAACTAGCGTATGAGCATATCTTCTGAGGGACACGAGGGGGGGGGGGTGTGAGGGGGAGGAGGAGGAGGAGGAGGAGGAGGAGGAGGAGGAGGAGGCGCCAGTCTGATGTGAATGAGAATATCTGCCAACGAAGGAAATAAGTCAGAAGAAAAAATAAGTAAGAAGTAACAAAGACGCAGCTGGGAAATTTAGACAGCAGAAAGCTGCACAGAAAGAGAGAGAGAGAGAGAGAGAGAGAGAGAGAGAGAGAGAGGAACAAGATACTTCAAAAGACAGACGATAGAAAAAAATAATTCATTAAATTGATGAAGCGTAAAGGACGGGGGGCGGGAGGGGGGAAGGGGGAAGGAGAGGACGGAAAGAAGGAAGAAAATAAAACAGCGGCAAAAAAGAGATGAACAGTCAGAAAAAAATATAAGACAAAATGAAAGAAAGAAAATGGGCGGATGGAAAGACGAAGGAGAAGAAAAGAAGACAAAGGCAAAAAGAGATGAACAGTCAGACCAAAATAAAAGGAAAAATTAATGACAGAAAGAAAAAGGAGAAAAACAAAACAAAAGCAAAAAAAGATGAACATTCAGACCAACACAAAAAAATAAAATAAAATAAAAAAAACAACCCCCAAAAAGTATTAAGAGGATGAAAACACGAAGAATGAGAAAAAGAACACAGGGGCAAAAAGAGATGAACAGTCCGACCAAAATAAAAGGAAAAAATCAAAGCAAGAAAAAAAAATGACCCCCAAAACAGGTAGCGCTCGATGCTTGCGTGCATAATGGCAGGTAAGAGCGGCCTTTGCCGACACCTGTAAACCTGACCACAGGATCAACCTCATGATTTTGTCCCGGCTTAACCTCAGCGGCCTCAGGCTCCGTCAAGGTCCAAAGAAAAAGACCTCTGCAGGCTCCGTTCCTCCGAAGCTCTTCGTGGGATCTGACTGACTGACCTCGGGACGAAGCCTCTTTGCTCGTCGAGTAGGAGGATCTTGCGGATTCTTGAAAGCTATTTGTAATTATTCTGTATGGTTTTATTTTTAAATATTTTTGTACTTTTACATAATTATTGTCTGGTTTCTCCAAATAAGATGTCAAAAGGAAGCACGTGGCGATATACAGGTGTCTTTTTTGTTATTTTTTTAAAGGAGTGGCGATTCTAGGATCTATACATTATTCATAGCTATCAATGAGGTGAGACAGGTTAAACTAACACAACAATTCTTTTCTATGATTGCATGAGGCCAACTCTCCTAAAACTCATACAAGTACCAGAACAAAAATATGTGTTCTATGTATAGTATACATACATATATACATACTATATATATATATAATATATATATATATATTATATATATATATATATATATATATATATATATATATATATATATATATGAGTAAAAGGTAAAAAAAAAAAACGTCTAAAAAAGTCAAATTCATGAAAATTCTAATAAAATCAATAAATCAATCAAAAAAGACTTTAAACCCTGTGACGAGTGATTTCCACAGGTATTTACCCCATCAAGCGAAGTCAAGGAAAGATTATAACCCATCGAAGCAACCAGATTGAAAAAGTTACCCAACTGGTAAAAAGAGCACGAGAGAGAGAGAGAGAGAGAGAGAGAGAGAGAGAGAGAGAGTCAGGTATATATCCACGAACACATCCCTTGAAGTGGAGAGAGAGAGAGAGAGAGAGAGAGAGCATGAAGGAGAGGAGAAGGAGAGAAGAGAGAGAGAGAGTTCCGTCTCTTTGGCGCTGCAGTACTGAGTATATGTGAGGACGAGGTCGGGCAATGGAGAGAGAGAGAGAGAGAGGAGAGAGAGGAGAGAGAGAGAGAGAGAGAGAGAGAGGGGGGGGGCTCTGGTCTTAAAATGTTGACCCATCCTCCTTCCTTAATTAAACAACTGGCGGCACCCTCAAAAAAAATGAAAAAAATATAAAAAAAATCTCACAAAAGGGAGGAACTTAAAAAGGCACAATGGAACTGAAGGGAGGCGAGTCAAAGGAAAACAATAGATTAAATACGCAAAGGAGAAGGTGCAAATATTCCTGCCAGGCGCAAGCAGAAAGCGGGGAATAAATCCACAAATCCCCACTCTCTCTCTCTCTCTCTCTCTCTCTCTCTCTCTCTCTCTCTCTCTCTCTCTCACACACACCAATCAAACCCGCGCACACACAAATATGAAGTGCATGCTACTACAAACGTAATGGCGTTTGTTTCAAATTACACACACACATATATCTATCTATATATATGATATAATATATTTATATATATTCTATATTTATATATATATATATATATATATATAATATATATAGAATAGATATATGTGTGTGTTTACATACATACACACACACACACACACACACATATATATATAGTGTATATATATAGTGGTTGTGTATATAATATATATATATAATATATTATATATATAATATATATATATATATATATATATATATATATATATATATAATTCAACACAACCGAAATAAATAGCAAAACATCAAACACAACAACAACAACAACAACAACAACAATAATAATAATAATAATAATAATAATAATAATAATATAATAATAATAATAATAATAATAATAAATGAGAATCCGAGGACCATCCCTAATCTTTAAAGTGGAATAATGACATTCGGTAATAAACGAAAAACGAGGGGGAAACAGATAAATGGACGAGAAGGGGAAAACGGCGGTTATCAACGAAGGAAGGAGGAGGAGGAGGAGGAGGAGGCGACCGACCCAAAATAAGAATCATAAAAAGGACGAGGGGAAGATGGGAGAGGAGAGAGACGCCCTCTGGGTCATTCCATGCTATGAATGGAATGGCAGATGAGGTGAGGGGAACCAAGGAGAATATTTATTTTCTTTTGAGGGGAAAGAACAAAATAATAAACAAAAAGAGACTGAGGGGACAAGGCGAGGTCGGGTCTGTCTCTCGGAACGATTGACTGAGTGCGCTTGTGACTGCGTCGCTCTGTGTGTGTGTGTGTGTGTGTATGATTGCGTTAGTTTGTATGTATGTGCGTCTGCAATTGCCCCAGTGTGTGTGATTGCGTCAGTGTGTATGTGCGTCTGTGATTGCGTCAGTGTGTGTGTGATTGCGTCAGTTTGCGCTAATGTATATCTGTGATTGCGTCCATGTTTGTGACTGCGTCAAGGGGAGGATTTGACGCTCGCTCTCAAATACGGTTAAAATCCCACGTCATGAAAATGGAAACATACAAAACGCACTGACCTTTTAAAATGAGGAGTTGGAAAGGACATCACAAACAACAAACAGTGCGACAAGGATAATGAGAGTAATGACCAAAAAAGAAAAGAAAAAAAAACAGAAAAAAGGAAGGGACAAAAAAAAAAAAAAACGCACACCAGCAAACATAGTGGAAAACCTATGGGAAATTGTCAGTACGACCGGTAATGTAAAATAAAAAAAAAATTAAAAGAGTAAAAGTATTTCGGGTGGAAGTAAAAAAGTTAGAAAGTATTTCGGGGGAAAGTAGTGGTAGGGAACGGCACCCTTTTCTGGACGTATAAACAAATACTTTCGAATCGAGTATTGCACGACCCCTGTATGTGTGTGTGTGCGTGTGTGTGTGTGTGTATGTACGCACCTTCATGCAACATTCATCCATAGGAAACCAAACTGCTATATAAACTTTTGTCCCTGATGCTGAATACATAAAATATGACCGCTTTGATTTTCACTCTCCTCCCCTCCCCTCCCCCCAACTTTCAAAATGCACATTTGGCTGGGTGGGATGGTCAGAGGGGGACAATCTCTCTCTCTCTCTCTCTCTAACCACAGCTTTAGGGGGGAAACATGGCACCATGGGCTAGGGCTATGAGCTGGCTGGGGGAACGAGGTTGCAGAGAGAGAGAGAGAGAGAGAGAGAGAGAGAGAGAGAGAGAGAGAGAGAGAGAGAGAGGATGGCTGTAGAGTAGAGTGATGAGTGGCTTTTTGCTGGCTGTCAGTCAATTCGTTTGCGTGGCAGCCATCGCATGTCGGCCTGTCAGACTCAGGTTTTATCTCTATGACTGCTGACCTCTCTCTCTCTCTCTCTCTCTCTCTCTCTCTCTCTCTCTCTCGTCGTAACATAAATAATTGGAAAGCACTCAAACTGATCTTCTAAAGCGCTGTTACATCTTAAAATGAAGGGAAATTAAATATTAAATTATGTGCACAAACACGGTTAAAAAGGATTGTGGATCCAAGGAAGCAAGAAATATGTGACTATATACATACATACATATACATATGTATATGTATATGTATGTATTTGTATGTATATATATTAAATATATTATATATATATTATGAATATATATATATATATATATATATACACACACACACATATATATGATCCAATGCCTTTGATTTTAGTAAGCGAGAATGGTAGTCAAACTCCCGTCTTTAGTAAGAAAGAAAGAAAAAAAATCTCATCAATAAATTTCGTACAATGCTCGACAACATCATTAATTTTCTGACAAAGACTCGACTTGACTGGATGGAAATATTCTAAGCCTCATGAATGTCCATATAAGTGGTAACCTAACAACTCATTTCGACTTCCAGGTTCCATTTACCAAGGGCAAGAACAAGGTACAAGGTCAAAGTCATTTTGTGTTCTGATAATGTCATCAAAGGCTTTAACAATGACAGTAACAATTTCTTGGGTGAGGGCTTCTGATAAAACCTAAAACATCTTAATTTAGAACAAACAACCAGCAACACTCTTCGGTAAGTCATACGTTTCATGCGTGTGTTCATGTTGCAACTAGGTTCAAAGCAAAGGGACCTTGGCTGCAAGAGATTTATGAGGTGTCTCATGTTTTAAGTTGTTCTTCCACTCTGTGTAAAATAGTTAAGATAACTTTTAATTTAAATCCACAACAGATTTTGTTTTGATTCAATCTACCAATGCCCGAGAGTTTTCGTAACTTACATTTCAGAATGTAAATAATCCTCTATCTTACAACATTAACGTTAGTCTGAATTCGAAGGGGAAATAAAGTGAGATTCTCGTGTTCAAAAACAATCCTCTGTTTCTAACACTTTCCTGGAATTTAGTCAGGAATTTCTTTGAATTAAAGAAATTTATGATCTCGAAGCCATTCTTATTCGGTAATTTGGCCAACTTCGGAAGGTTTCTGTGCCCCATTGATCAAACTGGTGATACTTAATTCCTAATTTTCTAGTTTTTCTAAATCACTTGCCTGCGCCTCAAATGAAATAGACAACAAATTTATTAATTAAGGTTTTGACTTTGTTGGGAAGAAAGATTGACAAACAAATACAATATATAAAGAGCATTTTTTCCAGTTAATTGAATAGACCAAACTTCACTACAGAATCAGAATAAATTACCTTACTTAGAGCAGCAATAACTCTTATTAACTCACATTAAGATTACCATAGTATTTACATACTAATATTATGTAAGTAATATTATTTGCAATAACATGTATCGATATCATGAGTTGGCACAATGCAATATATATTATATATATATATATATATATATATATATATATATATATATATATATATATATATAAACGACCAAAATAACCGAAAGTCTCACACTCAGCGAATGACGATAACCTAAGAGAGGGTTATCACAAGTTGAACGAATGGTCCTCTAGTTCATTTTAGGTCAAGAAAGGTCATCAGAGGTTATCTAGGTACACTGAACCCACGAAGGAACGGAGGGTTAATACATTCCAGTCTCCTCTCCTCGAGGACCACTCCAAACATTGTCTTCTAATATAAATTATATCATACTTTTGAAGCAGAGTACTGAAAATGTGTCATTCCAATTCCCTTGAAAATGTGTCATTCCAATTCCTTGAAAATTTGTCATTCCAATTCCCTTGAAAATGTGTCATTCCAATTCCCTTGAAAATGCAAAATTCCAATTCCCTTGAAAATGTGTCATTCCAATTCCCTTAAAAATGTGTTCCAATTCCAAATCCTTCCAAAAAGAAAAAATCCATCCCAATTCCCTTGAAAATGTGTCATTCCAACCTTAAGTGTCTTCCAATTCCCTTCATGTGTCATCCCAATTCCCTTGAAAATGGTGTCATTCCAATTCCCCAAATGTGCAAATTCCAATTCCCTTGAAAATTGTCCATTCCAATTCCCTTGAAAATGCATTCCAATTCGCCCTTTCCAAAATGTGTCTTCCCATTCCCTTGAAAATGTGTTTCCCAAATTCAATTCCATGAAATGCATCCAATTCCCAAAATTGAAAATATGTGTTTCCAATTCCCATTGAAAGAACCATTGTTCTTCCCACCTTCCCTTGAGAAATGTGTCATCTTAAAATTCCCTTTAAAATGTGTCATTCCAATTCCCTTGAAAATGTGTCATCCCAATTCCCTTGAAAATGTGTCATTCCAATTCCCTTAAAAATGTGTCATCCCAATTCCCTTGAAAATGTGTCATTCCAATTCCCTTAAAAATGTGTTATCCCAATTCCCTTGAAAATGTGTCATTCCAATTCCTATGAAAATGCGTCGTTCCATTTTCCCTGAAAGGAACAATTCCATTTCCCTCGAAAACGTATCATTCCAATTCCACTGCAAATGTATCATTTCAATCCCCTTGACAACGCATAGTTCCAATTCCCTTGAAAACATGTCATTCTAATTTCATTGAAGGGTGTCATTCCAATTCCCTTGAAAACGTGTCGTTCCAATTCCCGTAAAGAAGTGTCATTCTAGTTCCCATGCAAACGTGTCATTCGAATTCCCTTACAAATGTTGTTTGCAATTCCCTCTAAATTACGTCAACCCAACTCCCTTGATAACGTGTCGTTCCCATTCCCTTGAAAAAGTGTCGTTCCCATTCCCTTGAAAGTTTCGTTCCCATTCCCTTGAAAAAGTGTTGTTCCCATTCCCTTGAAATAGTGTCGTTCCCATTCCCTTGAAAAAGTGTCGTTCCCATTCCCTTGAAAAAGTGTCGTTCCCATTCTCTTGAAATAGTCTCGTTCCCATACCCTTGAAATAGTGTCGTTCCAATTCCCTTGAAATAGTGTCGTTCCAATTCCCTAGAAATAGTGTCGTTCCAATTCCCTTGAAAAAGTGTCGTTCCCATTCCCTTGAGAACGTGCCATTACATACCTGATTCTCGCTATACATGTCATAATTCCATTGTGAACTTGATACAGTGAAAAATTGTCAACTAACTAATAATTACATTTTATTTTAATGAGAAATCATATCGAAATTGTCATTGAAATTAATATTATGATTTATTCCTTGTGGAAACTTAAAAAGCCCTTAAGCATATTGTGAACATAATGTTTCACAATTTCATTAGGAAATCCTCAGGTTTCTCAATTATAAAAAGTATTTAATATGTATCAACATTTAAGCGATCAAAAATATGATTTAATATATTTATGTCAAAATATGAACGGACACAAACACAATGATAACTTTGGCAAAGGAACTTGATACACAAATAGCTCACTTTTATAGTACTAAAAAACTAATTCTCAAGGGCACATGAAACCTAACTGACACTATTATGAAATAAACTTCACTGTCAGATACAGCTTTAAGCAGCAAACAAACGTTCAATCACATAAAATTAACAGAACATATAACTCCATAATTACTCAGTACATAAAAACAAAAATGTGTTCTGTGAAATTCTACGTTAAATGTCTGGTATTGCATAAATACGAACATTAAAGTGGGTAAGATCATTACACACACCACCACACACACACGCACATAATTATATATTATATAATATTTTTTTTTTTCTTTACACGCAGGAAATTCTACGTTAAATGTCTGGTATTGCATAAATACGAACATTAAAGTGGGTAACTGATCATTACACACACACAACCACACACACACACACACACACACACACACACCACACACACACATATATATATATATATATAGTTTTTTCTTTTTTTTTTACA
>NC_061091.1:21178395-21208395 GCF_015104395.2 Macrobrachium nipponense
TATAATAATAATAATAATAATAATAATAATAATAATAATAATAATAATAATAATAATAATGAGTTTCACCTGCTCTCAGTTTCAAAAATGAACAAATAAGAGAATTTTTGTCTCGGTACAAACAAACTCAATTTCTAAGAGCACTTTTAAAACAACACTCTTGGGACACAAGAAGTCACTGTTAAATGGGACCAACGGATTCTATATCATGCGTAATAACGTTAAAAATAAAACGAAGGGATTTGGTACAAACTAATCCCAAGCGGCTGTGGTTTCTCATGTAAAGAATGTCAGGAACTTCAGTGAATAATAAAAACACCAGATTAAGCGACCAATAAGGACCCTGGTTACATCTGATGAATTGCATCCAGGTCCGGAGTCCTGGAATTTCATGACATGGTCCCTAGAAAAGAACCGTATTCATACCACGCATGGAATCCGGTCTGTATAATTTCAAGAAATTCCAAGAGCCATTTTACAAAACTGAATGATTTGTATTTGTCGTTATGTGACTGTGGAAGTGAACACTGTGTTATGTGAAACCAGTCCAGCGAGGGAAGACTGCATAAAGAAAAATACGTACTGTTTCATAATCACATATATACTTGAAAAAAAAAATGGAAAGATGTAAAATTAAAGACTATGATGCACTGGGTACATAGCTATAATTTTACAACTTTCATTAGTTTTCTATTGACATATTTGTCACTAAGAAAAAAAAACTAAAACAATTGCTAACTTTCATACA
This sequence comes from Macrobrachium nipponense, assembly GCF_015104395.2. NCBI lineage: Eukaryota > Metazoa > Arthropoda > Malacostraca > Decapoda > Palaemonidae > Macrobrachium > Macrobrachium nipponense. The sequence goes on from NC_061091.1 coordinate 21,179,144, forward strand.
ATAACAAAACCCAAGCTTTAAAAAAATGATTTTTATACAAACGCCCTGACTACGCAAATCCGTGTATATTTGACAAGGCAAATCCAATATTGAAAATATTTCCTTTTTATTTTATGTCAACGTGGTTACTTCCGTCATGGCTTATGAGAGAGAGAGAGAGAGAGAGAGAGAGAGAGAGACTAATTAGTGCACGTTAATGTCACACACCATTTGTTAAGCTTTAGAGAGAGAGAGAGAGAGAGAGAGAGAGAGATTGCATGTGTGCTACATCTACGTCTGCCTTGCAGACGCCTAAACATCGTGAGTAGCTATCATGGGCTCTTGTTGAAAGGGTCTTAAATATACTTATGAAGAAGCCTAAGGGGTACTTATTCTACTTTCACAGCCACCTTACATTAATTAAGTCGCACGCAAATCTCTCTCTCTCTCTCTCTCTCTCTCTCTCTCTCTCTCTCTCTCTCAAGAGAACCCTGACCTTTAGATAACACTGTTGAATGTAAAACTTTGTTTTTCATTTTCTATACTTGTGGCCTTTCCTTACCACCAAAAGCACCGAAGGTATTCTACTCTATAATCATTAAAATTATTTATATTTAAAAATATGCATTAAACTCGTCCTATCAAGATTTTGTGCGGTTGGAACATCGAAAGTTTAAGCAAAGATGAATTATAACCCTACAACAATTCTCCGTGTATTTTTATCATTTACTTACATTTTTATTTATCAATTCGTCCGTCATATTTTTGTGCTCTAATACTGATCTCTTCATTCTGTATTTCCTATTACCTTCTGTGACTTCTTTCAAATGAACATCATATTCTTTGGAACTTCAATTTCAAGTTAATAGTGTCCATCTCATGAATAATAATAATAATAATAATAATAATAATAATAATAATAATAATAATAATAACATCAAGAGTACTCAGAAGTAGAGAGCAGCTCTGCAAGGCTCCAGCATAATTCAAAGGATTGGTCTTTGGTCCACAGCTGGCCTTGATTAAATATTCAACGTAGACCAATGCTGGATATTTTGTGGGATAAGCTCCCGCGAGATGTGATGTCACTTGTCAGTTCAGCGACTACAAAACAATGTGCTATTATAACACGATCTGGTAAATGGTATCCGACTCCCAAATCAAGATTCGAGATCAATGATTTCAGTAAATAAAATTAAGGTAATGTCCGAACAATGGAGGTATTCGACGAGTTAATTTAATTTATATAATATTTATATAATATATAATATATATTTATATATATATATATTATATATATTTTTTGATGTTACAGGTTATTGTGTGGCATATGTGGTCATGTAATTTTTAATATCATATTCCTCATTGATTCAGTATTTAAAGATTAATTATAGCACTGGCAATTGTCAATCTTTGCAACGGCTCATTAGGGAATAATATATATAATATCTATTATATATATATATATATAATATAATATATATATTATATATATATACTATACACACACACACACACACACATATATATATATGTAATAATATATAGATAATATATTATATATATATTATATTATAATATTATTATAGGTTAACATCAACCGTCCTCCTGGAGAGTTAGAACCCATCTACTGTATATTTCTGTTTAACATATATACCTCTTCTCCCACCAAACGCAGATCACTCTGACAAATTTACGGTCTGCTATTCGCCCGGAGGCGTTATGGCCTTACCAAGTCTCGAGAGAACCGAAGAGGAATTCTTAATCCGAGGACCAAGAAGAGCCCGTTTTGGCTCTGGGCCAAGCAAGATGTTCTAAACCTACTCTAAACCTTGCACGAAAATTCGTTTAAAAGTTTCTGAAATGAAAAGGAAGGGCAGACAAATACATAGTTAAAAGGCAGACAATCATTATAGCAACATAATGAAAAGGAATACAAAATTTAGACCGGAGGCCAAGTGCTGGCACCAATGAGGTCATTCAGCGTTAAAAGGGAAACAGAGTAAAAATGCTTGAAAGGTGTAACAGGAGAAAAACTTCGCCGTTGCACTGTGAAACAACTGTTAGTGGAGGGTGGAAAGTAAGATGTAAGAGAGAGAATAAGAACGGAAATACAGTAAAAGGAATGGAAGTGGTTGCAGCTACGGGCCCAAGGGACGCTGTAAAGAACTTTAAGTAATGCGTACAGTGCACCGCGTGAGGTACACTGAGGGGACTCGCCCCCCCCTACGATACCCAAGCAATTAAGAAAATTTAAAGGCCACTATCTCATCATGTGACGAAAGGATGGTATAATACTCAAGCCGGCAAACCATTCTATACTTAAAGATGCCATAAACAATACACCACCAAGGCAACAGAGAGAGAGAGAGAGAGAGAGAGAGAGAGAGAGACCCCTGACCCGTGAAACAAAGCCCCTTCTTTAACAACCTGACAAAGATGTTTATCCTCGAGAGTTGCTATGTTCGTGTGATGCCAAGATAGATTGACCTCTCAAATGACCTTAACCGCTTGGGCCTTCCCCTGCCACGACCCAGCCGAGGAGGTCAATGGTTTCAGACTTCAAAATGATGAAATATCATCATTCAAAATGATGAAATATCAAAATGATGATATTTCATCATTTTGAATTACGTAAGACAACTTTTCTTAAATTCTATCCCTCCTAGAGAAGTTAGTCTCTCTCTCTCTCTCTCTCTCTCTCCCTCGGACGACAAAATGATGAAATAATAATATAACAGAATTACATAATGTTATAACTTTTTCTTAATTGCTATCCTTCTTACACAAGTTGGTCTCTCTCTCTCCTCTCTCTCTCTCTCTCCTCTCTAGGGTTCTCTCTCTCTCATCTCTCTCTCTCTTCTCGGCGACAAAATGTGAAATAACATATTTCAGAATCACATAATATTACAACTTCTCTAATGCTTATCCTTCTTACATAAGTAAGTTGGTCCTCTCTCTCTCTCTCTCTCTATATATATATATATATATATATATATATATATATATATATATATATATAAATAAAACTATTTCATAACTCATTTACCATGTCAAAGGAATTTTATGGATACAGGATATGGTAGTGGTGTCTACTCGATAACAAACTTCTTATTTTCTCCTTATTGATATTAGGGAATCCTGGGGACATAGTCCGTAGCACGAACCCAATAATATATGTTTAAAAAGATATTGGGATTCACATAAGTTTGTTGACTTAAAAATTTCTTTTCATTGTTTACACATTATGTACGTTGATTTAGACTGATTTTTTTTTTACATCTCTTTTCACCGGAGAAATATAGTCTTTAATTGCTTGCTCGATACATATGATTTTACGGTTTCGAATATAATAATATAAAACAATTAAATAATAATAATAATAATAATAAAATAATAATAATATAATAATAATAATAATAATAAAATAATAATATCTAAGAACAGTGCAGGACAGAAATGAATGGCTCTTTTCTGTAAAAACAATAATAATAATATCTACGAACACATAGATAAGTAAAGGGCTCATTTCGGTAATAATAATAATAATAATATAATAATAATAATAATAATAATAATAATAATAATAATAATAATGCAAGGTAGAAGTGAGAACCCATTTCTGCCTGGCGGTTCATCCCAGACTCTGTATTTAAAAGAATAAATGTGACGCTGACTCCTTTAATTTTTCCTGGAACCACCTCATATTTGAAGGAAAAGGTTTATTTCTGAAAGATATTGCAAATACAGAAGTATTCAAACTCTAAGAATAGAGTAGTTGGTCCTGTTGTTTTTTTATTGCTCTAGCTTAATGCCAGTACGGGCTCATGCTCATTGAGCAACCCGTAAGTATCACATGATATTTGTAGTGAAAAATGGCCACACAGAACATTTACTCCGAAAAATGGTCATGAAGAATATTTGCTGTGAAAAGTGGTCATGAAGAATATTTGCAGTGGAAAATGGTCATGAAGTATATTTACTGTGAAAAATGGTTATGAAGTATACTCGCTGTGAAAAATGGTTATGAAGAATATTTGTTGTGCAAAATGGTCATGGAGGATGTGCTGTGAAAAATGGTCATGAAGTATTTTTGCTGTGAAAAATGGTTATGAAACATAATTGTTGTGAAAAATGGTCATGGAGAATATGTGCTGTGAAAAATGGCCATGAAGTATATTTGCAGCGAAAATTGGGCATGAAGAATATTTCTAGAGAAAAATGGTTATGAAGAATATTTATGGTAAAAAATGGATTGGATGGATGGATGGATTATGAAATTTAGGGACAAGCCCAAGCACTGGGACCTATAATGGTCATTCAGCGATGGTCATGAAGAACATTTGTTGTGCAAAATGGTCTCGAAGAATATTTGCTGTGAAAAATGGGCACGAAGAATATTGCTAGTGAAAAATGGTTATGAAGAATGTTTGTAGTAAAAAATGGTCGTGAAGAACATTTGTTGTGAAAAATGGTCGTGATGAATCTTTGCTGTGAAAAATGGTCACGAAGAATAGAGGGCGGTTGAAGGATTTCTAAACTCATATGACTCCAAGTCGCCTCCAAATCAAGAAAGTATCCTTCGAGCATTTTACCTCAGGCCGCCACCAAGGAACAATGGATGATAGCGGATTATGCCTCGTTTTGTATGCAAGGACGCTACATTACGAAAACATTCTTATCCTTCTTAATCTTTATGGATGAGGGGCCTACACACATATATATACGCGTTCTGCTATCACTGAGCATATTTTCTCGTAAGGGAAGAATTCCACTTATCAAACGGGGAAGTATTATATATGTATATAAGTGTGTGTATTTAGAGAGAGAGAGAGAGAGAGAATATATATATATATATATAATATATATATATATATATATATATATATATATATATATATATATATTGAGACCAATCGTTAAAACATGCGATAATTTATGCTGTCGTAGAGCTGGTGGAAGGAATGAGAGGGAGCCGACCAAGCGCTTTCGTTCTTTTATTTATTTTTTTTTTTTTTTTTTACTTTTTTTTTTTTTTTTACTCCTCAGGGTCAAGTGATACAATGAAAATCTTTATTTGTTATAAAGACACCTCTGTGGCAGCCACAGAGGTGTCTGGTCAGGTCGGCAACGTGACCTCTTTGTGATTATGGGACCTGGGTTCATTACCCGGTACCAGACATCATAATTTCTTCAAAAATTTCCTTGAACTTGGATCTTCAGGCTTTGCAGAGACAAGCGTATCCAAAAAATGAGCAAAGAAATCAATAAGTTAAGAGGGCATTGGGCTATTACAGTTGCATATGTATCTGGTAAAAAGTGACCAGTAGATTCTACATATATATGTGTATGTATGTATATATGAAAGTATATCTCTATATGCAAACCTTAAGGTTCCCAACACAATATAATTTATTTATTTATTTATTTTTTTTTTTTTTTTTTTTTGGTCATTCGTTATGCTCAAACCATTTTTTTTTCTATATTACACTGGTAGCCCTTCACAGTTAGGTCCATTGGTGGTTGGCGGAGCTGAACCACAGGTTTTTTATATATACTATATATACCATATATATATATATATATATATATATATATATATATATATATATCACATAATGCAAAGACCTCCTGAAAATTATGCATAAGAAAAACCCTTAAATTGTCATCTACGAATAACAAAATTACTAAATAAAAATAAATTCTGAAAATGATCCAAAGCAATTTATCAGCCATATCATGTCGTGTTCATATACTTGCATACAGCGCAGATGCATAAATTAAAAGAGAACATCTGATGAATGGTTATCATGATACACAAGTTGACGGAATACCAATTCCTCTCTCTCTCTCTCTCTCTCTTAAAACTTAAAAACGCCTTTACCTCTCCTTTAAAAAGACTCGCCCTGTTTAAGGGATAAAACGATTGTTCTTCAGCTGACACCAGACTGCGCTAGCTATTACAATAAAAGAGAGAGAGAGAGAGCTCTCAAGGCACTTCGCCACTCATCGTGCGCACATGATACGTGCGCGAGTCCACGTTCGAATCAAAAGCTTCGCGTCCCGTGAATGACGAGGGCCTTCACATACCCCCCTGAGGTACACCCTGCAAGGCATTCCAAGGTCTGCCAGACCACCTCGGGGGGTCTAAGATCAGTTTGTAAGGCCTCCCGGAGTACAGAGCATCTATAGTAAAGGGCCCCCTTGGGTCAACACCCCCACTATACAGTTCCCTTGGGTCCAAAGACCCCCTTTCCCTAAAAAGGGGTCCTCTATCGCCGCCCCCCCCCCTTGGGAATCCCCCTACCTTCCACCCCAAAACAGCTCTCATTCAACCAGGTGGCCGGACTCACAGACCTCACTTTTAGCCTCACTAAGCCCGCCCCTCGGGGAGTCTATTTATACTGCCGGAGAGAGAGAGAGAGAGAGAGAGAGAGAGAGAGAGAGAGAGAGAGAGAGAGAGAGAGAGGTTCCGTGGCTGATATTAATGATGATGAGTCTACATTTTTTCCCCATGTTTTTATACCATTTTAATGAGTACTAATTAAACACGCCCTACCATGCACTTGTGCTGGGTACGCTATATGATAATGGAAGAACTTACCTAATATACGTTTAAAAATAGCGCTTTAAATACACACGCACACATACAAATACATACACACGTGAATATATATATATATATATATATATATATATATATATATATATATATATATATATACACACACACACACACACACACACACACACACACACACATATATATATATATATATATATATATATATATATATATATATATATATATATATATATATATGAGCGTATGTTTGTTTCAAAATGAAAGCTCTCAAACCTTCAGGAACACCGTAAATTATGTCCCACTTTTTTGTGTGGGTGTGTGTGTGACTAGACTAACATTTAACAAAACACTCATATACCGATTAAATGAAAAACAAACCAAAATGAACAAATTAATAAAAACAAATTAAACACAAAAAGCAGCAATTTTTTAAAACTATAACAAAAACGGAAATAACGGCACTCCCAAACCAACTCCGCGCGCAACGCACCCATTAAATTGCTGTAATGTTCATGCCTTACTTGTCAATTAAAACGATTACATAATTTTCTGCATACGATCCCGCTGATTCAACAGCTACTCGTTAATTCTCCCCCCCCCCAACCCCTCTCCCCTATAAAAAAAATGGGGGGTAGAGAAGGGGAAGGGGAAGGGGATAGGGGGACGGGGAGGGCACGGCAAATTACTAAAACATCCCTAAATATGCAATTATTTATGGCACTCTAAAGTCAAATTAATTCAGTGCGAAATTAATGATGCAACCGGACGTGTCTCTCTCAGGTACATTTTTGTAAGTCATTTATATTACAAGAATATACTTGCACGTACTTGGAATCTATACTTAGAATTGTAAGTATTGGAATTAGTCTCTCTCATTCACAGCTGTGGTATCTCACAAAATGAGTTGCAACCTGAAAAAGACCAGCTTTTTTATGGATGATTTTTTTTTTTCGCGGAAAAAACAGCCTGAAAAAGCATGACAAAATTTTTTATGTTTTTTCACATCTTATTGCTTCGTAAACTAAAAAAAGGGGCTAATTGTGCTAATAATATGCCCAAAACTACAAGCAATTTAACACTGGAAAGAAAAATATATTAGTGTGAAATATAAAATCTAGGGGAAGCGAGAACTATAGTGGTATCTAAACCATCACCCACTTCAGATTATGAGTGTTTAGGTAAATACATTTATATCATTAGAATTTCAATATTTCACACTTGAACATTGAAATGTTCAATTATCAAACAAGCTCTACCGTTATTTTTCAATCATATCTTAAAACCATGAGGTACTGGGGTCAATTATTTCAATTTCAATGCATTTTAACAAGAAGAGAGGTACGAACACTGTATAATTGGCGACAGTTCCTTAAACGTATGTTAGAAACAGTATGATACAAGACATATAGCACGCGTTCAGTTTCAAATATATTAGAAGGAAGGCGTGAGACTTAAACAATATCATAAGTCTACAGCAACTAAAAATAAGGTCTTCAAAAATGGAGGAATGGATGCCAGGAAAAAAACGAAAAAAAAAAAAAATTTTTCCAGAAAAAAAAATCACAATATGAAAAAGAAAAACTTTTTCTTTCAACAACCCTACTCACAAATCAGAGATTTCCCCAACGGAAGCTCCTGCTTCCCATTCATGGGTTTACTCACAATTAGCAGTTTATGTATGAATGAGGCAGTGATCGCTGTGTTGCTGTTTCTAATGAAGCCAGCCCGTGCTAAGATATATATATATATATATATATAATATATATATATATTATATATATATAGATATAATATATATATATATATATATATATATATATTACATATATATATACACACTATATATATATAAAGATAAATGCCACGAAGGAAAATAAACAAAGAGATTTGAGAGACCTTTCGACGTTAAATGTCCTTTACCTGCTTAGTAAAGGACGTTTAACGTCGAACGGTCTCGCAGATCCTCCTTCGTTTATTTTTCCTTCGTGGCATATATCTTTAGTTTCATATGGATTTATACGTTCCTAACTTTCGTGATTCAGTTATACATATATATATATATATATATATATATATATAATATATAATATATATATATATATAATATACATATAAAACACATTACATAAAGAAATATATATATATATATATTATATATATATATTACATATACATACGAGTATCTATATATGTACTATATATATATATAGATATACTATATATATAATATTATATATATATATATATATATATATATCGGTAAAAAGAAATCGCATACATAAACCCAAGCACTGAATTTCCTAAATAAAACCAAATAAATATCTCACAGCATCCGATTTTATCACCCACATTCACCTCTTCGTCGCAATGTTATTTCCATTACCGCTATTGTCGTTCCCCGTAACCTGTCCCAATTATCGTCATATATTAGCGAATAAAATGTGCCTCTCCCTCTGTCTCTCTCTCTCTCTCTCTCTCTCTCTCTCTCAGAGCCCCACCACTCTCTAACTCTCTCTCTCTGAACCCGACCTCCCTCTCTCTCTCTCTCTCTCGTCACAGCAGCCCCCACGCTCTCTACCTCTCTTGCAAGACCCTCTCTCTCTGAACCCGAACCTCCCCCCCCCTTCTCACAGAGCCCAATCTCTCTCTCTCTCTCTCTCTCTCTCTCTCTCAAAGCCCGATCTCTCTCTCTCTCCTCTCTCTCTCTCTCTCCACAGAAGCCCGAACCTCTGGCTGCTTGTGCAGGAGCCGCCGTCATCATCAGCATCAGAATGATCTCCGCTAATGGCAATGCAATCATCATTATCACCATAATTATCGTCATTTCGGTCCCCGGTCATTATCGCGACGAATTACGGCCAATAATTAACGTGATTGCAATTTTTCACACACAGGCCAGAGCCTGCAACCTGCAGCCTGTCGTGCTCATCACCCAGTGGCCGTATTCAACCTATTTTTTTTTTTTTTTTTTTTTTTGTGGGGGGGTGATGGGGGGGTGTGGTGGGAAAGGGGAGGGGGATTATAAATTCGCCAACTTCAGCAGCCGAATATTCAGTTGAATTCAATTTTATCGTCGCCTTCAATGTCCATCTCGCCACACCGTTGGTGGGGTTGGATGGGGGTGGGGATGGGGGTGGGGATGGGGTGGGGTTGGAGGTTGGGGGTAGGGGAGGTACAAATATACACAGCGACTAATGTCCTCCTAATTACGTCTCACCGATACAATTATTTTCATATGGCTCCCGGCCCTGGCGGCATCGAATCCCCATAGTAATTTATAAAAACTTTAAATAGACAGATAGATAAATAAATCAATAAAACATGGGTGTGGGCGAAATCAATAACTATGGAAATAATACTAGTTAACTATTAAGACCATCTGAAATCTCAATTCACTCATCATTATCATAATCATTACCAACATCATTACTTTCCCCAGAGATCGAACACCCTTCATAATAAAAAAATAAAAAGTACATAATTAAATAACAGCATCATTATATTTACCCCATTTTTTTTAGCACGTCCCAAGAGATGGACCACCCTCCATTCAAAAATGAAATCTGAAAATAAATTTTTTGAAATTGTAGTTTTCAATAGATGGCGCTGAGATCCCACCCCAAAATCTGACCTCTATATGAAACTGTTTTTATTCAAAAGGAAACGGCGCAAAAATGTTCATTTTTTTCAATAAAAAACCATTCGTTGAAAGCGTGATTAGGTGTGGTTTTGTTGCCATTCTACCAGTCGGGATTAGCAGAAACAACACTGATTGTTCTGCGTAACTAGTGCTCATCGCTGGGGCATTCTCGTGCATGGTGCTTTTAGATGGTCCGTTTTTTTATATTGTATATCTTATATAAATTACCGCTAGGCATAAGGCCAAAAGCAATCGTATAAATAAAAGTTACATCTCTTGATATATACATACATACATTCATATACACACATATATTATATATATATATATATATATATATATATATATATATATATATATATACATACAAATTTCTTGAATTGCGGACGACTACCTTGTCTAAGAAAAAAAAATACACCAGCTTCAGGTGCTTCAAACACCTAGGAAAATCTCCTCTCTCTCTCTCTCTCTCTCTCTCTCTCTACACATCATCACACAACACACACACACACACACACACACACTACACAAATATACTCAACAAACTTGAACTGCGAATGATAAACCCCTTCTGTAAAAAAAAAAAAAAAAAAAAAAAAAAAAAGACATCAGCTTCAGGTACCACCTCTCCTCTCTCCTCTCTCTCTCTCACTCTCTCTCTCTCTCTCCTCTCTCTCTCTCCTCTCTCTCTCTCTCTTTTCCAGTGGTGAAAAATCCCAGGGTCTGCAGCAGCAGCAGCAGTCGTGTTGACGTTGGCTTTGCAGGTCGCCAAGTTCAACGGGGAGAGTAAATAAAGATATTGCTCTGTTTATCGTCATCCAAAGCCTGAGCTCCCAGCGCGCTCTTCCCGAGCCTGGCACGATTTCCAACTAATGTCCCTCGGGATTTCAATAAGCTGTAAAAATAAGCATGAGGAAATATACTGCCCCGAGGAAGAATCGCTTTCCTTCTCCGAATCGGTCGGTATTTCTCGCTGAGTGCTGTAACAACAACAGAAAATTCAAATTTTTTAAAATTCTATCTTAATACTTCAAGTTAAGTACTGCACCTCTTTTAAAAAATTATAACAACGATTACACAATCAATAATAATACAATGATCTTACTGAGATCTGGGTCAAAATCCTGTTCTTTCTTAGCTACCCTTAAAAGAAGAGTACCAAGAATTTAAGCCTCTGCTCCCCCCAACCCCCACAACGTTTTACTTCCTTGTATCTTTATCTCACAAAGGGACGGTTGGCAACAACTTAATAACATGGGCAAAATTAATTGTTCTTTTTGTTAGATATCTGAAAACTCAAGAGTTTCCTAATTATACAGTACTCACACACACTCACATATACATAAGTACATAAATAGATTATGTAAACGTGTGTGTGCATAGATACGTGTATGTATGTGAGCAAGCACGTGTGCAGGCATACACACAGAAAATTTGCGCTCCTAGCACGATGCCGATATCATCTTCTACCTTGCAAGGAATACAAAGCGGGTATGGAAATTCGTATAAAAGCGAAAGCATTATCTCCAAAGGATACTTGTTTTCTCTCGTCCTCGCGAGCCCTCGGATACAGAATACCAAATATCGTGCTATACCTGCAACAGGTTGTTGAAAACAATACAAGTACTTGCAGGTTATTGCAAACAATACAAGTATTCGCATGTTGTTGAAAACAATACAAGTACTTGCAGGTTGTCTAAAACAACACAAGTACTTGCAGGTCGTTGATGAAAACAATACAAGTACGTATAAAACACCTCCATGATACATTTACTTAAAAAAGAATGCATATATCTGCGTATATCAATTTTTCCCGATAAAGTTTTTGTGAGTGCCATTTCTCTCAATAGTCTTCTTATGTGTCACTTCTCACAATGTAGTTTTTGTACGTGTCTGTCATTTCTTTCTACAAAGTCTTTGCATTATTATTATTATTATTATTATTATTATTATTATTATTATTATTATTATTATTATTATTATTATTATTATTATTATTATTCAGTAGATGAAACCTATTCATATGAAACAAGCCCACAGGGCCCACTGACTTGAAATTCAAGCTTCCAAAGAATATGGTGTTCTTTAGCAAGGATTAGGAGGAAGTACAGTGAAACACAGAAAGAAGAGATAAATGGATAAAAATAAGTATTAAGATGCAAAAAGAATAATATTAGGGTAGTAATTCCGCTTGAACTTCTGAAGTTCCAACTGCACTACATCCTCTAGGAGGCCTGTTCAACAGTCACTCCAAAGGTGTGAGGAATAAAGGACCTCTGGAACTCAGAAGTTCAACAGCGAGAAAGCACAAACAAGAGACCGTATGTCGATGGTCCAAGTCATAACTGCTACTGTTAGGATATACAGAAACCTACCAACATGCACCACTGTCATTTCTCTTATTAAAGGTTTCATAAATGTAATTTGTCTCTATAAAGTTTTCATGTGTTATTTCTCTCAATAAAGTTTGCGTTGGTGTTGTATCTCTCAATAAAGTGTTCATAAATGTCATATCTCTCAATAGTGTCTGTATGTGCCGCATCTCTCAAGAATGCTTTGTATCATCTGTATATATATATAAAAAAAAACACGTTTTCGTAAGTGTCCCATCTCTCAAAGTTTTCGTACGTGTCATTTCTCTCAATAAAGCTTTCGTCCGAGTCATTTCTCCCAACAAAGTTTTTGTACGTGTCATTTCTCTCAGTGAAGTTTCGTCATTAAATGTCTCCTTTCTTTGACATTTCCCGTCCTCGAAGTGAAACTTTTAACCAAATCAGAAAGTTTCCGGAGATATTTACGCCCCCTTAACGAGCGAATAACTTTTGTCGTCAAAACACTTGAAAAAAAAATGAAGGATGAGTAGAATCGACTAACTTTTTCTTTAGTTTCATTTCTAAAAAAAAATAAACATTAAGATTCCAACTCCGATGAAGAAATGACAGATAGAGAATGTGATTATTACTCTTTATCATTGTTATCATTATGAATTCTAACTTTTTAAAACATGAGCAGTGTAATTTGAATTAAAATTCAGGATTGATACAGAAAGACGACATAAAGAACTTGCTTCGCTATCAGCATCAGTCATTATTATTATTATTATTATTATTATTATTATTATTATTATTATTATTATAAAAAGAAGCACGCATTCACATGGAATGAAGCCTACAAAGCCCTTAGGATTAGTTGGATATGTAAACAAGAGAAGACAAGAGAAACAACAATAATAAAAAATCAATCAACAAATGGGTAACTATAAACATAGACTTGAAGCTATTTTTGTAAGTAAATTTAGTAGTTTTCCTTTTCTGCTTCTTTTTATATACTACACTGTACATGCATTCTATTGTGCAAAATCTGCCTTAGCAAGTTAATTGGTTCATTTTAAACTTTTCCTATGAATGAACGTTAACTTGAATAATAATAATAATAATAATAATAATAATAATAATAATAATAATAATAATAATAATAATAATAATGTAAAATAGAATAATTACCTTTGAGTAACACCAGCTGAGAAGAACAATGACATGTTACGAAAACTCACCTGAAAAAGAGAGAGAGAGAAACAGGTTACATCAGTTATCAGTTACATATAATGCAATTGGTCAAAGCGTTCCTTATCACTAATACTACATGGAATATTTCATATTTTAAGCAAACTTATTTGTTATATAAGATTATTCTGAAAAAGTTTAGTCATTATTGATATCTTTCCAAATAAAAAAAAATTATTAAGTTCCAGAAAATGAAAAAGTTCGATATTTTCCCCTCTTTGCCTAAAGGAAACTATTCAAGCAGTGCTATCGGTAACCTCTAAAAACTCAAATATGCAATGACTACGAGATAAAATTCAGCTTAAACTGTATTCGTGCAGTTCATGTTATACACATACGACTTGGCAAGCAAATTTCAACGTTCATCAATTATCTACAATTAAAAAAAAACAGGAACAAAACTACAAAACGACAAATACAGCAACTACGATTCGGAAAATGTAATACAGAGAAGCAACTGGATCAATAAAAAAATACAAACGCTTACAATAAAGAAAACGGGACATGTTACACCACATCTAAAAGATACAGGAATTAAAAAAAAAATGAAGGAGACGAATGCATAACTCGGAAAAAAGTGCCAAAAAATGTATGTCGATTTAACAAGGCTAAAACAACAGAACTCAAAAGTACAAAGAACGTATATAGACCATAATGTAATCCACTGCCGTTAACACATCGGTGTGGGACCCTAAAACCAGTTCTCTCCCCCAGGCCCCCACGCCACTATGGCATACACACATACACATACACACGCACATATTCTAATCATCTATCCCACTACTGACGTCAACTCACTATTCATGCTCGGGTTTAATAAAGCATTAATCATACTATCATTTTCATGTACCTGTATAAATCCCTATGCCATAACCCCTCTGGGATATATTACCAAACACACCCCCCCCACCCCCAGCCTCTCTCTCTCTCTCTCTCTCTCTCTCTTAGTAGCACACACCACGGTACCTGTTCAATTATGCAAGCTACGCATTACACCACAGACATGTATAAACGCACACAAGCGCACCAACTCATTATGGCCGAGATAAGGTATATGCTTGCTATGCAAAAGAAAAAAAAAAAAAAATCATTGGAGCGTTTGGGTTTACTCCACAGAATGGTCATTGTGCGCGTTGCAAGCAAGCGCAAGCACACTCATGTTTATTTCAGTGTGTGTGTGTGTGTGTGTGTGTATATATATATAGATATATATATATATATATATATATATATATATATATATAATATATATATATATATATACACACACACGCGCACACACACACACACACACACACACACACACACACACACACATACACATATATATAACTATATATATATATATATATATATATATATATACAACCTCACAGTTCGAGCGAAGATGCGATGCATTACTACCTTAATCGAATTCTCCTCGTATTTTTTCAGATTTACCTACATTTTTCTCTTTCTATCTATTCTCTTTTTAATAGCCGATATCTCCTTTCTGTATCACCTATTACCTCATGTTACTTCTTTCAATTTAACGCCATACTCTTTGAAACCCTGAATTTCCAAAGTACTCTTTGAAACCATGACTTTCAATTCAATGGTCTTTGTGGTGGGCTTGTTCCATATAAATAGGCTTCATCTTCTGAATAATAATAATAATAATAATAATAATAATAATAATAATAATAATAATAATAATAATAATAATAATAATGGTGAAGAAATCCAGTGATGTAAATGTAAAAAATATTAGAAATATAAATGCATATATACGTTTGTATATATATTTCTAATATACTTTTACATTTACGCCACTGGATTTCTCCACTAATCTAGTGACTCATGCTAGTACATGCGAGATTTTTATGAATAAAAATATTTGTACTATAGTGCGCTAGAGTGTTAATCTGTAAATCTCCATCAGCCATATTATTACAAGTGTACTATGTTGATCTCTGTGCCGACAGATAGATACTGTGTAAATGTTTCCCATGAGAATTGTTAGGTTAAGTTTGCGTGTTTACTCATACACGTACGTCTCCCCAGAGAACGGTTTCTACAGTGGTTGGCCTTAAGATATTCAAAAGGTTTGTGCGTTTTCCCAAAAGAAGACGACATTCGCGTTGGGGAAGGCCAATATTTATTAACATTTCCTCATTGGTTTCCACGTCTGGAGAGTCAGTATTTTATGCTTACCCCCACTGGATGGTCAGCAAGTTTTTCGTAAGTGTTGTGCGGCCAGTGTATATTTTGACCAGTTGGGTGGGTGGTTGGATTCAGTGAAAAGCCTGTGTGTATTTAAATAAACCACAATGAAATACCAACATTTTTACTTGTGTTCATGATTCAATAATATTACTTTGTTCATCACTGTTAAAGGCTACTGTCTGGCTTTTCACAATAAAGTAAATGGACGAAGAGAATTAAAGCATAACATGTGCAAGGCCAATTTTCATTTCCATGTCAGTAGGTTACATGACCAAAAACTGGGTCTTGTACTTTAATAATTTATTTGTATTTTTACTTATCTATGCATCAATTTACTCAATATACCCTTTTTGAAAAGACATCTTTCGTCTGTATTTGCTATTTTTTCCGTAATTTCTTTAAAATGAAAGACATATTCTTTGGAAACTTGCATTTCAAGTAAATGGCCCCTGTAGGTTTGCTCCATGTAAAGTGTAAAAAAATATAATCCTGGAATAATAATAATAATAATAATAATAATAATAATAATAATAATAATAATAATAATAATAATAATAATAATAATAATAAACAACTTAGTACTGTTATATCATCGACTCACCAATATATTATAATCAAAATATGGTTGACAAAATTAATCCATGAAGAAACTGAAACTAATACAGTAACGTACATCACACAGTTGAGCTACAAAATCATCGATGACTTTCACGACTTTATAAAATTGTGAAATAACATTTCTCCTGCCCAAAGTCCTCCTCCATCACCCAAGATTAAAATTCAAATATTCTCTTAAAACCCCACAACAACAAAATTCCATTAAGAAAACCGAACACAACCCATTATTACCTTTTCTTTTAACAGAATCCCAAAGGGACTCAAATGTCAAATTTACGTTTCTTTACTGGACTCGTCGTAAGGACGTAATGTCATGGGCACCAAGAGCGGAACACTGTAAACGGTAGTTAAATTATCTCTGCAGTGTCTTTTCCGTTCCAGGTTCACTGCTTTCTGCCTTCTTGGTTCTTTCTCACCTTTTACCTTTACCTTTTTCCTAAGTCAAGGGCAATATCTTAGGGTGAGCTCAGTGAGTTATAAGTGACTCAGTTGTGTCGTGTAAAATATGTCAGATAATAATAATAATAATAATTATAATATTCTGTGACATTGTTATTGTTTTCCCTTAATAAACAATTTGTGTGACTAAGTATTTCCAGCTGGTTATCAGTATTACTTTAAATTTTTCGCAAACGATGAACACAGCTTACGCAGTCTGGCACAACCTATGTTAATTATTGCTTTTTACTTCAGACAGACTGATAATTACTGCCTTTGGACTGACACCACGCAGCTGAATGTAGCTACGAGAGAGAGAGAGAGAGAGAGAGAGAGAGAGAGAGAGAGAGAGAGAGAGAGAGAGAGAGGCGTAATTGCTAAATGTCTCTATAGGAAGGCTGCTTAATAATGTACACGTCAGAGGCTCGATGGAACACCGACGAGTATTCCTTGACCCTTGACCCAAGGTCTATACCTTGAATATACCTTTCATTATCGTGCTAAGTACCAAGATCCCAATTATTACTTTTCCAATCCTGGTCAACGAAATGGGAGGCTACCTATACCATTCAAGAAGGTCGTACTGAACATTAAACTTTATTTGATAGCTCTTATGTATAATAGGAAACAGAAAGGGTGGAGAGCTAGAAATTATTAGCAACATGAAATGTAACGAACGGTGGGAGTATTATAATTACTAGTAATGTAATTATGCAGTTATGGTGGAACTTATACGATTGTTTCAATTTCATCTTTAGAATACTAATAATACAGTACCCGATGAGACAGATATCCAATGTAGTAGTAGCAGTAGTAATAATAATAATAATAATAATAATAATAATAATAATAATAATAATAATAATAATAATAATTTAAACATTTCATAAAACGCCAACACATAAAATGGGAGAAGATGCAGAGAAAGAACAATATGGGAAGAGAGAGAGAGAGAGAGAGAGAGAGAGAGAGAGAGAGAGAGTAGGAAAAAGAGACAGACTTTATATGGGGCATTTACTTTATATGGGGGCATGAAATTACCCAGAGAGAGAGAGAGAGAGAGAGAGAGAGAGAGAGAGAGAGAGAGAGAGAGAGAGAGAGAGGATTATCAAAAGGTAAAAATAGAGATGGCACTTTACTTTATATGGGAGTATGAGATTACCAATGATGAGAAGAGAGAGAGAGAGAGAGAGGATTATCAAAAAGGTAAAAATAGAGATGGCACTACTAGGGAGTATGAGATTACCAATGATGAGAGAGAGAGAGAGAGAGAGAGAGAGAGAGAGAGAGAGAGAGAGAGAGAGAGAGAGACCAAAAGGTATACCCAGGAGAGAGAAGAGAGAGAGAAATACCAAAAGAGCATTTTACTTTACTTGAGAGAGAGAGAGAGAGAGAGAGAGAGAGAGAGAGAGAGAGAGAGAGAGAGAGAGAGAGAGAGTACTACCAAAAAAGCATTTTTACTTTATATGGGACCATAGGATTACCAATATTGAGAGAGAGAGAGAGAGAGAGAGAGAGAGAGAGAGAGAGAGAGAAACATAAATGACATGAAGGGAGATTAAAAGGAAAAGGGGAAATGGCTGACTGAAAGAAATTGGAGAGAGGGGAAGGGCGAGCACACACACAGCAGGGAGACCGAAAGAGGGGATCAGAAATTGAAATGGCTAAAAGGGGAAAATTCGCACAAATGGAGAATTAAAAGGAACAAACGAATGAGAGAGAGAGAGAGAGAGAGAGAGAGAGAGAGAGAGAGAGAGAGAGAGAGAGAGAGAGAATCACTCCTGTAAGTTATAAAAGAAGAAAGTAGCGTCCCCTCAAGTATTTGATTATAGGTAATGAAATAATCTAATCGCAATTTTTTTCTGAGAGAGAGAGAGAGAGAGAGAGAGAGAGAGAGAGAGAGAGAGAGAGAGAGTTTATCGAAACTCAAAAGGAAATGTAACATTATCAAAAGCATTATTAGAAAAAAGTAATAAAATCAGCATAATGAAGATAAAAAAAAATCTGAAATGCTCACCTATAAAAAGTATTTTGAAAAATATAAAAACCTCTGAAGCTTTGCCTTTTTAATAGAATTTTGAAGGGAAAGAATTTTTTTTTTGGAAGTGGCCATCAAAGAGATTGAAAGAATTCGCTTTTTTTTTTTTTTTTTTTTTTTTTTTTACGTTTTTTTTTTTTTTTTTTTTTTTTGCATCAAACATTGAATAGCGATATTCAATTTCGTTCTGTAGGATTCAGACGGAACTAGAGTGCTCCAGGGTTTAAGATGAAGAGGTGAAGACTGAGAGTAAAATCAACACTGAATGAATTCATTCTATTTGTTATAATACTCTAATGGACTTTCTAAACAAATATGAATGAAAATACTTCTAATAATCTCTCATGATTACACACCAAAGATATTCTAAATTACTAGTAAATAAAAGAAAAGGGAAAAGAAAATGTAAATAAAAAAATTGACAGCCTAAACAAACAAAATGTCAGTCGTTTTTTGAGAGACCGTTCCCAGTTTTAGCTCCGTTTTGAAGCCACATCCAACCTCTCCCCCCCCCCCCCCCCCCCCCCCTCCCAACCCGTATTCTCCCACCCACGTCGCCCCCCCCCACTCTTTTGAACCCAGCGTCCAAAAAATAGAATAAAAATAGAAATAAAAAAAATGAATAAAAATTCGTGTAACTTTTAGGACTCTCTCTCTTCTCTCTCTCTCTCTCTCTCTCTCTCTCTCTCTCTCCTTGTTTCTCTTTCTCTCTCTCTCTCTTTCCATCTGCCCTATGACTGAAAGAGATGCCTTTGGAAAAATAAACTTATTTTTTTTATATACAGACCAGGCACTGGCTTGTTCAAGTTCAAAGTGAACATAACTCAATCTTGAATGATGGAGAAGGCAATGGCTGTCCGAGAAGGGGCGATGGTTATGAGAATGTTCAGCGTAAACCGGATTTATACCTAGATGGAAGATGTTCAACAAGAAGTGCAATTTCTATAGAGAGAGAGAGAGAGAGAGAGAGAGAGAGAATGTCAAATCTAGGGTGATAAGTGGAATATATTTGAACTCGCTGAGTTGATGGGGGGAAAGCCAATGAAAGGGTGACGAGTGAAAAAAAAAACTATTAATACTTCAGTTATGTAACTATATGAGGTCGCTGTATAATTGTACACGTTCAGAGGTACTTACAGTGTAATGAAAAAAAAGAAAAAAAAGAGGCTAATATTAATAAAGTAACAAAAATACGATAGCTCTTTCTGAATCAAAGAGAACAGGACGATCTGCTGAATCGAGGTGTAATACTGAATCATCATTACCATAACGTATCCTTATCCACAACATGGACGCACAAAACCTACATGAAAATATGCCTGATATCACTTCCTTGTGTCTGCTCCAAAGCCAAACCAGTTTCCTACCTAAACCTTTCCAAGCTCTGGGACAAATTGGGAATATGACTGTACGAAAAAGGACCCTCGAGACAAAACCGGGGCCCTAAAGAATATTTTAGAAGCGATAAAGTCAATTGAAAACAAACACGGAGGAGGAAAGTCATTCCTGAACTGAGGAAAAGTTACCTACAAGGAACTGAAGAAATATAACAAGTGACCATAAAGCCTCCTTAACCCAGCAGGAACCAATGTAAATAATGTGAAGAAAAGGTATCTTACACTAATTTGGAGAGAGAGAGAGAGAGAGAGAGAGAGAGAGAGAGAGAGAGAATTAATTATTCATTATGATCGTTCAAGCTTTATATACAACAAAAAACCGAAATCAATACTATAATCAACGAAAAAAAAACTATACCAACCAAAAACAAAAACCTTAAAACAACAATAAAAATTGCACGACCAAGAAAAGATCCAGAACAAAAATAAACAGCACAACCCAAGCACCGATCAACAACGGGGGAGGGCACACTCTAACAGATTCCGAATCGCATTTCCATACATTAGCGACCAGCATCATCATCAGTGATACATGAAAGGTTTTCTCTCTAGCAGCAGCACAGCAGAAGAGGAGGAGGAGGAGGAGGAGGAGGAGGAGGAGGAGGAGGAGAACAAACCTACCTTTCTCTATCATCTGACGGATTCATCGACAGAAGCCGGTTTTTTTTTCTCTCTCTCTTAAAAAGAGAACCATGCGAATTTAGCGGGCGTCGTCTAAGGCTTGCATAAAAGGTTTGTCTGTCTTAACAATTATGAAATATAAACTCTTATTCTTTAGTGAACTGCTCTAGGTATGTTGAATGAAACATGGAAAATAATATGGTTGAATCAGATATATAATATAATATAATATAATATAATATAATATAATATAATATAATATAATATATGTAAGCTATAAATGTCTTTTAATACCCAATTCGCTCTACCTCGGAAATGATATAATTTCGTGTGTTAACCGAAGGGGAATTTTTTAGTTGATAATAAGTTCGTCGCTCCGTGGGGTCGAACCACCGCATAGAGAACTCAGGTGATGAGATAAAAGTTTCATTTATATATATATATATATATATATATATATATATATATATATATATATATATATATATATATATATATATATACTATATAT
Source organism: Macrobrachium nipponense (assembly GCF_015104395.2). Classification (NCBI taxonomy): domain Eukaryota; kingdom Metazoa; phylum Arthropoda; class Malacostraca; order Decapoda; family Palaemonidae; genus Macrobrachium; species Macrobrachium nipponense. The sequence goes on from NC_061091.1 coordinate 21,200,740, forward strand.
TATATATGTTACCGTTGTGCCATTTGACAAGAAAACATTTGCTAACACACTTTTCTCAGTCTCAACAAAAATTGCGAGTCAAATTTACAGCATTATAAATCTCGGGTCAAACCTTTTTAATTCCTTTTCTTCCTTGATTCTCCTGGAGAGAGAGAGAGAGAGAGAGAGAGAGAGAGAGAGAGAGAGAGAGAGAGAGAGAGAGAGAGAGAGAGAGATTAGATCCAGCAACGGAAGGATTAAAATTTTGATGGCATTAAAAAAAATGAACTAATATTAGATCAATACGTCCTCTATTGATCGCCCTCTATGAGCCGGTGTAGACTTAAAAAAATCAGTTAATTCTAATACCGTGCTACTATTAGTACTAAAACTACTACTAATAATAATAATAACAGGAAAGGGTCCTTATCAAGGAAATACGTATCAGCGATGAGAATGATTAAAGTGTGATGTTGCCCTACCTAAAAGATTTGTGACATCAAAGGTAATGTCACGCCATTAACACAAGCAACATTTCAGAGAGAGAGAGAGAGAGAGAGAGAGAGAGAGAGAGAGAGAGAGAGAGAGAGAGAGAGCCATCTAAATTTAATAACGTCGGCAGCTATTACCGTCAGCGGCAGCCGCATCTCCTTCAGTAAGAAGGACTTGGCAAACACACGCACAAATTCACACTATATCCATTATTTTATCTTTAATAATGACAAATGTCAAATGTCAAAAACAACCTCAGCTACAACAATAAAGAAAGCACGAGACCGCAGGGTTCACGAAGTCATAAAAATTCGTGAAAAATAAATATCAAAACCAACGCTGAGTTTTAGATTGAAATCATCAGTCAAATCCGGTTACCCCGTCATCCAAAAAGAGCATTTAATCATTGATTACACGAGAGAGAGAGAGAGAGAGAGAGAGAGAGAGAGAGAGAGAGAGAGAGAGAGAGAGAGAGAGAGAGAGCACTAATTGGATTAAGGTGTACCTGCCGGCCATCAACTCATGATTATCGTTGGCATTAAAAGTCCAGCAAAATGGGTAAAAAAAAAATATTATACTTGATAATGAAAAATATAAAGAATAAAAGCTTTAATAATTTACTGTAATTTAGAAATATGAATATAGAACACTGAGAAAAAACTAAATGGTATACTGTCCTATTAAATAAAATAAAATATAAACTATCAGGAGAGAGAGAGAGAGAGAGAGAGAGAGAGAGAGAGAGAGAGAGAGAGAGAGAGAATGTATAAAAATTACAGCCCGGCCAATCGACCCGTGGCAGAGGTAGAAATTGTGATGAGGGTCGGGTGGGGTCCCCCGATACCACCATATCCACCCAGAGAGAGAGAGAGAGAGAGAGAGAGAGAAGAGAGAGAGAGAGAGAAATAGCCACAGGATATATGACATCCTCCCCTCCCCATACCATGCTGGGGTACATCTCCAGCAGCCAGCTTCCCAGTGCCTCCATTCCCCTCACCTCAGACCAGACCACCTCCCCACACACCCGAGTCCATCACCATCACATCCAGCCCTTCTCTCTCTCTCTCTCTCTCTCTCCTCTCTCTCTCTCTCTCTCTCTCTCTCTCTCATTACCAGACCCAGAGTCCTCCCTAAACCTTCGCCGTGCAACAAGTTTCGTGGGGGAGGACTGAGAAAGCTGAGAGTGGAAGGAAAGGAACAATGCAATGGAACAGCAAATGACCCTTGGCAATAAAAAGGAGACTTAAGGAGAAATGTATAAATCTTCTCAGTATAATAAGGAACATACATACATACATATATATATACACACATATATAAGTATATACACGTAGTATTTAAAGCGTTTGTATACTAAGGATAAATATATATATATATATATATATATAGTATATATATATATATATATATATATATATATACACACTATACTATACTAGTAATTAAGTAATTAAAACAGAGAATTGTGAAATGTCATAAATAAAAGTCTCCTAAAGACTGGGACGATACGTTGATGCTTGTATCGTACGAGTACAAACGTTGGTTTATAACAACAAAGTGTTCCCTTTTCCCCATAAAATCGATAGACTTTGTATCAAAACAACAATAAAAATCATATTCCTCTTTCAGATGAGGTTAAAGTTGAAACTATGCAAGTTCAAAAGACGATGGTAACAGGTCGAGAGAGAGAGAGAGAGAAGAGAGAGAGAGAGAGAGAGAGAGAGAGAGAGAGAGAGCTCAGCAATTCTTTGGTAATAAGTCCCAAACTAGTACCATACCATCACCGCTGTTCCGTAAGAGTTAATGGTATCATAGAAGGCACTTATCAATCTTATTGGAAGTAATATAAAAAGTAACCGAAAAGCACTGATAAAAAAAATGAAGTCAGCCTTGAGAATTACGGTTTGTTAAAGTAATTATATAAATGACATAGACTGCCTTACTGCCTTACTGACTGACTGATGACTACAAAGGTGTGATAATGGCACACCTAACTGACTACAAAATACTGAGGTCCGAAATAAGAACGATTCATTAATAAACTAATCAAGTGACTTCCCTACCGACAGCTGACTTCTTAAAAAGGACCACCCCACAAGACTGACGTAAATCTCTGCACGGATCAGCTCAACCTAAGAATACTAACTAAAACTTATTCATTCTGTTCATTTCGGTGCTGATTGCAAACGGTCAAGTTCACATAAGAATTCAGATACTTTGGTGACGAGAGAGAGAGAGAGAGAGAGAGAGAGAGAGGAGAGAGAGAGAGAGAGAGAGAAATGGAAATGGCAGGGGGTGGGGTGGTCAGGGAATCTATAATTACTACGCTTCATTTCGAAGACTACGTACACAATCCAGAAAGGTTTCAAAAACGCCACAAAACAGGTCCCAGTCACTGTCTCAAACACAACACACAAACACGACCAACAAGTAAGTCAACATTTTAGAGCAATGTCAGTCCAATAAATTTCTAACACCGGCGTGTAATGTCTGAAACAACGGCCTGTACCGACCCAACCGACTAACAATTGTTTTCAAACATCAGTAAATAAACCGGAGAAGACGCGGCAAACAAGCACAGAAGTTGTTCCTAACATGTCTGCCACAGAGAAACATTGTTGTTTACATGTTCCTAACATGTCAACAACAATGTTTCCACGAAGTTTTGGGTGCGTCTTCAAGAGAGTATCGTAAAATATTAAATAAATAAATAACTATATAAAACAACAAAATGTATATACAGTAGAGTAGGCCAAGCTCTGCTCAAGTGTCCAACATTCCTACAATGGTTCTAACTTAAACTCAATAAAAAAAAATCTCAAAGAACACAGAGTAATTCTCAACAGACCGTGAGTAATTTTAGTTAAAACTTCCAGCAAGAGTTGATAAATATCACAGCCACGACTAAAAAGAAAAATCCCAACTGATATGGAGACTGAAATGTCAAGGTAACAAAAAACCAATAATTACAACCTGGCAAATCACGGAATAATTCTAACAGAAAAGAGCAATAAATAATGAAATCAGCAAAGGAAATTATATATATACATATATATACACATATATATTAAAATAAAATTACAGAGATGAGAGGTTTAGCAATGGATACATCGGTTTGAATATCAATTCTGCAAAACATTATTTCCAACAGAATTGGTGCGACAATAAGCCGAGCGGCTTAACGAATACAATGACCTTTAAAAGGGGCTTATTTGCTCAATTCTAAAACCGTACAATTTTAATTGGAAAGTCAAAATGGAGCTCACCCCGCAATCAATGAGCAATCGGGGAAAGGAAATGTGTAACCATTCGTCTAAATCCATTATACTCTAATCACGTATGGTACAGGGCCGACATGAAATTGAACAGAGAGAGAGAGAGAATGTTAGTTTACAAGAATGTATAAAATAATTTTGTCTTTTCCTGTTTGGCAGAGACAAATACTGGGTTGCTCGCATAATTACATATCGTCTTTGCATTTCTCTCTCTCTAGAGAGAGAGAGAGAGAGCAATTTGCATATAATTTCTTCAATTTCTTTATACTCTATTTATACGCCTCTAGCAAACACATATATAAATACGCCACGTAAACTTAAATGAACGAACAGTAATTCACCAAATACAGTAACCACAATAGTTCGGTACATACGGGACCTCCATATGGTATATGCATCTTGTCTGTGAGGAAAAAAACGAAATGGGGGGGTGGGGGGGAGGGGGTGAGAGGAGGAGGTCGTGAATTAATAAGCTGGGTTGTCAGTAGACAAATCAATTTACCAAATAAATTCATTGCCTGCATCTGTTTGACAGGGTCATTCTTTTGCTACAAACTATGGCCAAACCTGGCCCATTTCAGAGTTATTATATAATAATTCCAATCCACCTACGTGACGTGAATAAGTCGAGAGCCGTACGCTGGTTTAACACGAATATATGTTTTCATTCTATGAAGCCATTTTTCGTGTAATAATAATAATAATAATAATAATAATAATAATAATAATAATAATAATAATAATATAATAAGGCTAGTGGCGAAGAAAACCACAATGCTGTAGATGCAGATACATATTTTAGAAATATATATTTGCATCTACACTAATGTGGATTTCTTCTCCATTTTAGTGACTCATGCTATTACGAGGTTTTTATGAATAATAATAATAATAATAATAATAATAATAATAATAATAATAATAATATAATAATAATAATAATATGAGAGTTTGATACGGGGAAACCGAACAGATTCCCGAAAGCTATCCTTGCTGTTTTTAAATTTAAATATATGTACATTTACATAACTGTGGATTTGTTTCTCCAATATGAGAGTTATCATGTAATAATAATAATATCTGAGAGATAATAATAACAATAATAATACTGGTCGAGAGCTATTTCCGTCGCTAATTAAACTGACTCCCGGCCAACTTTACGAAGTAACCTAGTGTTTTCCTAAGTGACTATAAAACCTTGATGGCAAGTCACTTTGATTCAGTGTAAAACCCTCAGCTTGAGTTTAACTGGGTGATAAACAATTCACGGTTGAGTAACTAACTTTTAATTAGTACAACAGATACAGACCATGACCTAAACCAATTTAGCACAAATGAAGGAGATTATATATACACTATATACATACATATATATATATATATATATATATATATATATATATATATATATTATATATATACACAATTAAATTAACTATTTACATAGTCGAAAATAAACGGTTACATTGACCATTTACTTATTCGAAAGTAAAACAGTAAACCAGTCAAGTTGACCATTTACATACTCGAAAATAAACACACACACACACACACACACACACACACACACACACACACATATATATTATATATATATATATATATATATATATGTGTGTGTGTATGTGTGTTGTGTGTGTGTGTGTGTGTGTTTATTTTCGAGTGTGTAAATGGTTAATTGAACTGTTTAATTTCGATCAAGTAAATGGTCAATGTAACCGTTTATTTTCGACTATGTAAATAGTCAATTTAATTGTTTATTTTCGATTAAGTAAATGGTCAATGTAATTTTATTTACGAGTAGGTAAATGGTCAATCTAATCGTATATTTTCGAATAAGAAAATGGTCAATGTAACTGTTTATTTTCAAATAGGTAAATTGTTTATTTTTGAATAAGTAAATGGTCAATGTAATGTTTATTTTCGAGTAAATAAATGATCAATGTAATTGTTTCTTTTCGTTAAATAAATGGTTACAGTCACTGTTTTATTTTCGAGTGAGTAAATGGTCTATGTAGTTGTTTATTTTTCAATAAGTAAATCATAAACCTATAAATTTCTCACAAAACAACTGAACGAGTTCATCACCTAATGAATTTTACCAATTTACTACAACTAACTAATTAGATTAGAAAAACTGCAGATTTTATCAACTAACAAATATCGAGCCAATTAACTTATTCCATAAAGAATAAAATAACTAATCACAAACTTAGTACGTCAGTTTCTTAATACACTGGTAATAAACGTTATTACAAAATAAATGAATCAATCTATTACAGAGAGGGGGAACTAATTTATTGTAGATTCTTGTTTACAACCCGTTAAACATGTGGTTTAATTAATCTAAAAAAAAGAGGACTGATTTAGTCAATTACAAAGTGTCATTAGATTAACCAGTCTTGGAAATTACAAAATCTTATTTGGGCTCTCAAAGAAATAGCAAACTCTCTCTCTCTCTCTCTCTCTCTCTCTCTCTCTCTCTCTCTCTCTCTCTCTCTCTCTCTCTCTCTATCGCCTGATATCCAAAACAGATTGAAATGGGTCCCATAACAAATAGTACGTAAATGTTAGAAGATTGTGAATGACTTAAAATGGTAAGCTGGAAAATTAACGAAACCTGTTACGACTGTTTTCTTACGCGCGTCAGTGGGTTTTGCAGTTGCATGTGTTCACCAGCGAAAGCTAAAAACAGAGAGAAAAAGCTTCAAAGTAGCTTGGCATTTTTAGGAAAAATAAAGGCAAATCTAAAGGTTTGAACCAGAGTGATGATAAATACGCCTCCAAAATAAAGAGACTTGAAGGTGGAAATACAGGAACAAAATGAGTGACTGCCTCATGATTTCAAAAGAGCCAAAAACAAAGGGAAAACTCATAGTCTAAGTTGGCCAGTTTACGAAAAATAGATACATAACTCAAGATGTGCGTTTAAGTGATAACATCCTGCCTCCCAAATTAAGTCTTAAGGATGTATATAAAGAAACTAGATGTTTGACAGTCTTATGATTTCAAAACTGACAGCATCTACGAATACCACAGGGCTTACCAACGTCAGAAAGAGAAAGACAAAAGCACATCAGATCACCAAAGCAACGCCAAAAGAGAAACCAACAGAAACGGAAAGTAAAAAATCTCCAGTCAACTCTTACCTAAAAGAAAAAACGAAAAAGTATAAAAAGAACCTGGTAGCTCTGAGATGTGCGTGTTTAGGAATCTTGACAACGCATAACTCGTTTATGACTGAAGTATTTTGCAAGGTTTTCAGTTACCCAGCAATTTCCAGCGCAGTTGCTTAGTAATTTCCTACTGGTTAGAGTTTAAAGACTTCTCGCATTTAAATGAACTCAGTTTGTTTTGCAGATATGGGTTTTTAATCACGAATACGAAATTCTAAACGAAAATTTTCACAAAGCATGGAAATATTACGATATACTACACCTACAGATGAAATTAGTTTATATACAATTAGTATAATTGAACATGGGAGAGAGAGAGAGAGAGAGAGAGAGAGAGAGAGAGAGAGAGAGAGAGAGAGAGAGAGTCCTCCCTTCCTTCCTCAGTCTCAAAAGGTTCTCGTATATTTCAACACAAAATATAAAACGATATTCTAGACCACCCTCTCTCTCTCTCTCTCTCTCTCTCTCTCTAGTTGCAAGAGAATTCACTCAATTATTCAACTGCATCGGCGACACGCCTTTCCTCTAGAGAGGGTTATGATACTCAAGCGTATACGACCAGAGAAATATGCATCCGTGGGGGATTCTGAACACAATTCATTCACGTAAAACAGGTGTCTGGAGCGCGGGAAAACACAGCGAACGTTTGTGCTTCGCTTGGGGACGAGGGCAGAGAGAGAGAGAGAGAGAGAGAGAGAGAGAGAGAGAGAGAGAGAGAGAATGTTAGTTTACAG
>NC_061091.1:21213395-21225895 GCF_015104395.2 Macrobrachium nipponense
AACAGAACAGCTGCGACGGAAAATCTGTCACAATGAGGAAGGAATGAGTCTGAAGTTAAAAGGACAGCAGCAGACAAAAAGACTGAATCCCTTTTGGTATTGAAACTGGAATATAAAATTTAGCCCAAGAGTCAAGCGCTGAGTCCTATCACTCAACGCTGAAAGGGAAATTGAAAGTAAAGGAGGTCTGAAAGGCGTAACAGGTGGAAAACCTCGCAGTTGCACTTTGAAACAACTATTAGGAGAGGCTGGAGTAAGACGGAGGAAAGAGAATATGAACAAAGGTTGTACAGTAAAAGGAATGAAAGTGGCGCATTAGACTTAGTATTGCCTACAGTGCACCGCGTCAGGTGCACTGAAGGCACTAACATCCTATGGGGAATTCTCATTTGGCACTCACAGAGAATTTCTCTCGTTAAATGTTACATTTTATTAATGAAAGTAGTTATCAAATTACATAGTTTCATGGGTCAAATGAGTGGGAAAATATCTGAGTTTTATTCGACGGCATTCAAAGAATTATTTAATACTGTTACTTCCTTAGCGCGCACGCACACACACACACCACACCCGCACACCACCACAACACCAACCCCAACACGCACCACAACCACACACATATATATTATATATAATTATATATTATTATCTAATATATATATCCTTATATATATAATATATTGCTATAGAAGAAAATAAAATTACAAAATTAGTTGATTACCGAACTTTCAAGTCTTCAACCAAAACCCAAAAGGGAATCAGTCTTTTTGTCTGCTGCCATTCTTCCAACTTCAGACTTCAGACACTCTTCCTCATTGTACAGATTCTCCGTCACGGATATAGGTACATACATACATAAACACACACACACACACACATATATATATATAAATAATAAAGACTACAAGGCCATAGAAACGATGTTGCCTTTTGCAACTGAAGCTTACAAACGATGAAGCTGAATGAAGCAGATTTGTCGACCGATCAGAAGTGATTTAACGCTCGAAATAGGAACGAGGTAAAAATAACCCGGTGGTGAATCCTTCCACCTGCCTGATCCTACTTGTTATTTTTATACTTACTTCCTATGTATGCAATGTATTCATATGTTACGTTGTAGCATACTTCCTTCAATAATGATATACTATACTTTACTCATCTCATTATCAGACAACTTTCGTGTATCTATTTTCAAGGACTTCTCTCTCCTTTTACGTTCAAAGAAACATACATTGGAAATCGGTAATAAAGTAAACTACGAATAGTCCATGGACCTGAAATATTTTATAAACTGGAACCAGAAGTATATTCACATCAAGAGTCATCTTCACACACACAATATATCATATATAATATATATATATATATATATATATATACACACATATATACACACACAGCATATATGCATATATTACACATGTGTGTGTATTACATATTGGTTTCTTCTATTTAATATTCTATCAATTTATCAATAAAACATTTACGTATTTCCTTTGATCTCCTAATAAATTCAAACAAAAAGAAAATGCCGTAATTAGAAAGGCATATTGTATAGGTAACAACATTACAGTTGGTTCCTACATAAAAACACTCTCCTTTGTGCCAGAGCTCTCGTTCTACAATTACTCAACCCCCCCCCCCCCACCAAACCCACTTCCTGTTATCTTCTGAAATTTCTTTCAAAAGAACACTATATTCTTTGGAAACTTGAATTGCAAGTTATGTGGCCCCTGTAGCCATGTTCCTTGTAAAGAGGGGTTTATCTTTGAATAATAATAATAATAATAATAATAATAATAATAATAATAATAATAATAATAAATAATAATAATAATAATTTCTCTAGTGATACCAACTTGGTCGTAAATGGTATCGTATCAATTCCAAAACAAGCGATTGCATTCGCAAATCTCTGCCAAGGCTGAGAAATTTAAAGCATTCGCCCACGGCATATGTATCTAGAAGGTACACTCCACTCCTCTCTCTCACAAATTCTGATCAATTCTCTACGATTATTGGTTAAATTTTCGTCATAATCAACACATCATTTTTTGCAAAGCCCTGACAAAAACAAAACTCCTCGGCAGAATAAAATAAAGTATAATAACAACACAAGCATCTCGGTGTAATTGGAATCATTCTAGCCTCCCGTGCGAGCGAGAACAAGTTCGATTTCTGAGCGTGGTTGAACGAATGGACACACTCCTTTAAAAGCCCCTTTCATGTATCTGGTGGCTACATGACTGTAGTGGGCATAGCTAGGACCAAAAGGGCCTTTGGCTAGCAATCTCATGCCATAAGGACTGTTGAAAACAAGGAGGTTGTCACCCTCTGGCGCCACGCCTCCGCCCCCTCCAGCATAGAATTCAGTCAATTATTCAACTGAATAAGATGCAGAGAGAGAGAGAGAGAGAGAGAGAGAGAGAGAGAGAGAGAGAGAGAGAGAGAGAGAGAGAGAGAGAGGAATGAAAACTGGGAAAGAACTATATAATAATGTATAAAAGCAAAAGAATAAATTCATTGATGAAAATAGCTGAATTTATTCTGGAGAGAGAGAGAGAGAGAGAGAGAGACGGTGGTCAAGAATATCGTTTTATAGTTGGTGTTGAAATACAAGTGAACCTTTTGAAACTAAGGAAGGAAGGAAGGGGATTCTCTTCTCTTCTCTCCTCTCTCTTCTCCTCTCTCTCTTTCTCTCGGCCTTCCTCTCTCTCTCTCTCTCTCTATCTCTTCTGCTCTCTCTCTCTCTCTCTCTCTCTCTCTCCTGCATCTTATGCAATGCAGGGTCATGAAGGGCCGTGGGGGGTTAGGCCTTTTAACCTCCTCAAGGGTCCTGCGGTTACAGCCATTGACATACAAATGGACTGGAAAGTAATTAATGGAGAGTAAAGTCAGGTATCCCGGAGGTCTCTCTCTCTCTCTCTCTCTCTCTCTCTCTCTCTCTCTCTCTCTCTCTCTCTCTCTAGGTGATTAAAGGCGATTTTACCCTCGCAGGTACTGTACGTCGAGTTCGGAAAACACGAATGTAGTGTTTCTTTTATAAAACATGAATCGGTTATGTAACGTTTCTTTTGTAAAGCAAGAATACAGTGTAATGTAATGTTACTTTTAACAAAACACGAATACAGTGTAATGAAATGTTTCTTTTATAAAATACGATTGTAATGTTTATTTTATAAAAACGAATGTAAAGTTTCTTTTATAAAACACGAATGTAATATTACTTTTCGCAAATATGAATGTAAACGTTCTTTTTATAAAACACGAATGTAAAGATTTTTTAAAATAAAATATGATTGTAATGTTTCTTTTATAAAACACGAATGTAATATTACTTTTCGAAAATACGAATGTAAACTTTCTTTTTATAAAACACGAATGTAATATTTTTTTTTTAAATAAAAAAACGATTGTCAAGTTTCTTTTATAAAACACGAATGTAATGATTTAATGTTTCTCTTAAAAAATACGAATTTATTGTTTATTTTGTGAAACACAAATTTAGTGTTTATTTTCAAAATACGAAATATAATATTTCTTAAAACAATTCCCTTACCCACGCAAGTAAATGTAATTATCATTTCTTTATCTTTCTCCTTTATATTTTCGTTTCTATTCATTAGTACTTTGAAATGATTCGTTTTATTTTTTACTTTGAAGGAAAATAGAAAAACGTTCCACTCAAGAGAGCAAAATTATAAAAACGAAAATATAACGTACAGGCATAAAGAAATATGAACCATAATTACTTGGTTACGCATTGGAAATAATTAAAAGAAACGCTATATAGGTGTTTTATAAACTCGATGCACAATAATACCTTTGCGGGTTCGTTTTTCTCTTTTCTTTTTACTGGAGGAAAAAAAATCCAGGTGTACCTTTAAACATTTTCTTTCGTCCTTTGTGAGGAATATTCGACCTCGTTGGCGAATTCTCAATATTAATTCCTGAAATGACCTCAACTTCCCCTGCGGTATTTTCATGTCTTGCTTTTCCCGTCCAATTACCCAAAACAATATTGCTTCTAATTACCATAATAATTAATAAACTATATTTATAGGTAAGGAATAAACAAATGAAACTCCCCCCAAACACTTGACCCAAGAACCCTTCTCGACCTCTGAAATAAAAACTCATTCGAACAATCGACCTCATTAAAATATTGCTTAACAAAACACACGAAGTCAGAGTCCGTTGCCATTAGGTATAAAAGCAAGAGAGTAATACCCGAGAGAGAGAGAGAGAGAGAGAGAGAGAGAGAGAGAGAGAGAGAGAGAGAGTAAATTGGAACTGCATTATGTATAAAGGCAAGAGTAATTTCCACGATGAAACTCCAATGAGAGAGAGAGAGAGAGAGAGAGAGAGAGAGAGAGAGAGAGAGAGAGAGAGAAATGAAAAACGGGGGAGAATAATATTCTCCCTCCCACAGGGATAGACAGAAAGGGGAGAACGATATTCTTCCTCCCAAACGTGAGAGAGAGAGAGAGAGAGAACAATCATCTCCCTCCTACCCGGGAGAGAGACTATTTTTAAAGTACATCTTAGTTTAACCAGACCACTGAGCTGATTGACAGCTCTCCTAGGGCTGGCCCGAAGGATTAGATATTTTTACGTGGCTAGAAACCAATTGGTTAATAAGCAATGGGACCTAGAAATAAGGTTCTATCACCAGAAATAAATTCCTATGATTCCGCGTTAGCAGAGCGGGGAATCGAACCCGGGCCCTGAGATCGGTAGTCGAGCATGTAACCGACTCGTCCAACGTGGAGAGAGAGAGAGAGAGAGAGAGAGAGAGAGAGGAGAGAGAGAGAGAGAGAGAGAGAGAGCACAATATTCCCTCCTCCCCTCCCCTAGCCCAATCTCGAAAAGCCATAAAATATTCCGGACACATTAATTTCCTTAAGGCTCGCATCCATCTAGTACTAAAAAAAAAAAAAAAAAAAAGTTGAGGAAGTAAGAATAACAAACTCTCCCCTTCCTGGGCAAAAAATGAAAAGAAAAAGACGGCCAAGAGGCGTAACAGAAAAACCCACGATACAAAAAGGAACTCCTTTTTCGTGTAACAAGACAAACTGGTAGGGAGAGGGAAAAAAAAAAAAAACTTGCGTACCACAAGACGTAAAACAAATGCCGTTAAGAACTTGTGAACACAAAAGCTATCTGAAACCTTTCCGAAAAGATCACAGTTCTCTCTCTCTCTCTCTCTCTCTCTCTCTCTCTCTCTCTCTCTCTCTCCCCGTTCTATTATTACCTAACGCCATTCAATGCATTTTAAATTTAAAAGGTAATAAAACAAAAAGCTTTTAACAAATGAGAAACTTATCGACCAGGTTATTTCATGGATAGGTTCTTGAATATTCATACCACTCATTATATAAGTTATTCGTACCACATTATAGTATCATTCACAAATACCAAAAATGCTTAACTATAATAATTAATATATCAAATGTTGGAGATTAAATTGAAAAATGTATAGTGATTAATGTACAGGAATCTATTTTTGGTCACTATAAGCGATAAAATACACAAAAATTTATCCGAGAAAGATTCTATATCTTTCCGAATACATCAGTTTTTCAGAACTCAAGAAGAAAAATACAAAAGAAACATCATGTAAACAACCAAAAAGTCTGCCACGCACAAAGAAAGAAAAAAAAAACGAAGCACCACGGACATGAAGGGAAAAAAAAAAAACTTCATTTCTAGGCTAAAAATAATTGCAAATAAATAAAATGCTCAGCAATCATTTAGAAAAGACTGAAGCCAAAAGGAAATGGAATGAGGAAAAACTATTTCTAATTAATAATAAAAAAATAAATAAACACAAAAACACACACACGAGGCGACACGGACTTGGAATGAGTTGAAAAATCCTCATATCTTTACAAAAATAAAAACTGCAAATGGGAAATGAAAAGTTGGGAGAAAATAGAAAAAAACTGAGGTGACACGGAAATGGAATGAGAGCAAACTCTTCATATCTGAGTAAAAAATAAAAAAAAATAAAAAAATAAAAAATAAAAATAAAATTGAAAAGGGAGAAAAAGTTGAGAAAAACCAGAGGAAACATGGACATGGAATGAGGAAGAAAGACTTCATATGGAAGAAAGAAAAAACAGTAAATGGGAAAGTTAAGAAAAAATGTATAACAAAAAATACTTTAAGAAAGGTAAGAAAGTGGCATCCGATCACCGAATTGCTATTCGACTTCAGCCACTTGAAAACTTTCACAAAGTAGCAGGTTTTTTTATCTTTATCTTTCAGATTATTCCACCAATTTTCAAAAATAAAAGATAATCTCTCTCTCTCTCTCTCTCTCTCTCTCTCTCTCTCTCTCTCTCTCTCTCTCTCAAACATGGGGGGATATTTCCAACTGCTAACTTGGAAGACGAGGTATATACACACACATATATATATATATATATATATATATATATATATATATATATATATATATATTATATATATATATAAATATATATATATATATATATAGACAATGAGGAAATGGTGGGTTTTAGAAAGACTGGTATAAAAGTTTTTAAAGGTTTTTATGGTGGAAGTGATGAGTGTCTTAGAGCTAGTAGTTGGGAGAGTGACTGGTTCTGTGTAAATGTGGGTCTGAGACAAGGGCGTGTTAGGTCTCCGTGGATGTTCATTATCAGTAGAGGGGCAATATATGTTGGTGTTTACTTGGGAGCAAAAGAAAATGAGCCACAAATTAAGTGTGGACTAGTTGATCATAATAGATAACACAGTGGTGACTACAGATGGGAAGAGGAACTGGATAAACTAGTAAAATGTAGTAAAATTCAGCAGATAAAGTATGAATATTGCAGTGACTGTTGATTTTTTCTGGAGTTACCCCCTTATTATTATAAGAAACGTTTCTGAGGTGTATATATATTATTTAAACACACACCATACTCATTACTAATCTATATATGATATTATTATATATATATAATATATATTAAGATATTAATTAATATATATATTATATATATATATTATTATTAACAAATTAAACAAGGGATCATGCTACCACGGCGCTAACTGGACCACAGAAAGGGCTGAGAACAAGAAAGAACTCCATACAGAAAAAAAATCTGTTATCACTTGTACGTCAAATGAGAAAACGTAAGTATGCAACTGTGTATCACAACATTCGCAGGTAAAGAAAGAAAGTAGAAGAAGGAAGAAAAAGAAATGTGAAAAAGGCCGCATCATATTCATTCTTGAAGTACGAGCAAATCCTAACACGATAAGGATACTCTGAACACGTGAGCGAATATCATGAAATGTATATAGTCATATAAAATCACAACCTACATTTACGAAAAGAAGTTAGCCCGGGGCGCTACCTAATTTCACTTCACCTCTCGAGGCGCCAACATTTACCAACGGGAGTAAAAGGAGACCCGGTATGATGTTTACGTAATAAACAAGGCCACTCACTCAATCCTCCCGGCAAATAGCTCTCACCTTTATAGGATTAAATCTCCATCCCCCCCCTTTCCCTACCCTCTTTCCCACCCCACCCCCCCCCCTAACCACCCACCAATACACCCTCCTTCGCCGGGCTCTCCCTCCCCTCATCCCAACATACTGCTCAAAACATCTCAACTTGAAAAGCATTTTGCTTGATACACGAGCACGGAAGATAAATTTAGGAGGGATGAGAATTCATAAATTCGGAAAGCAGGAAAATTCATATACTCAGAAAGCAGGCGAATTCATAAATTCAGTAGGAAAATTTATTCAGAAAGCAAGTGAATTCATAAATTCTCTGGGAACATGTATTAAAAAGCAGGTGAATTCAGAAATGAAGAAAACAAGGAAATCTAACAATTCAGAAAGCAGGTGAATTAATAAATAAAGCAGGAACACTTATTCAGAAAGCAGGTGAATTCATAAATTCTGTAGGAACATTTAATCAGAAAGCAGGTGAATTCATAAATTAAGAAAGCAAGGAAATTTATAAATTCAGAAAGCAGCTGAATTAATAATAATAAATAGAGCAGGAACATTATTCAGAAAGCAGGTGAATACATAAATTCAGCAGGAACATTTATTCAGCGAATTCATAAATTCTGTAGGAACATGTATTTAAAAACCAGGTGAATTCATAAATTAAGAAATCACGTGAGTTTATCAGTTCAGAAAGCTGGTGAATTCCAAATGCAGACGAGTTAAAAAAAATTACAACAGACGAATTTATCAATTCAGCAAGCAGATGAACTCGTAAACTCAGCAAGCAGGTGAATTCATAAATTCAGAAAGCAGAAAATCGTGGAAATATAATATCTGTCGCTGTTCCATAGCGATGTTTTTTTAATGAGTAACCTGAATGAGAAAAGGTGGTTTGGGGAGGGGGGAGGGGAGGGGCGTTATAGAGGCACTTTACGTCATCAAAACACTAAGCAGCGATGGGGGGTTGATATTTAACTTTATGCTAACGAAAAAGCTATATGCCTCATTGGTTTGTCCTATTACTATCATTGAAGTACTACGATAAAAAAAAACCTTAATTTCATCCCTTATATATATGTGTGTGTATGATTATATATATACATATATAGTTTACCAACAACAGAAAAATGCCAAAGTAAACCTCATCAAATAACCATAAAAAAAACAGTACGTTGACTTGCAGCTAAACCACAAACAATTTCAGATATACACTAGCCACAAAGAAAGGTTGTAAGAAATAAAAAAAAATCCACAATCAAGTCGACGGAAAGATGGATCGTTTAGGCAAGGACACGTTAACATCACGACAGCATTTAGGAATAGATTATTGCTTCCATTCCAATATAATTTATAAAAATTATGACCTATATTTAAAAGGGAATGAATTATTACGGTAAAATCAAAAGTGATGAAAACATACCGCCAGGCACCAACCAAGAACGTAAATTTACAATTCAAGGTCACTTTAAAGGCCTGTCCATGATGACACACACACACACACACACACATCCATTCCCAAAGAAATGTGATGACTTCACATCACAGAACCGAAAGAATATCTCCCTTTCCCGGCATCCCATGACGATGAAAGTGTGGTCGCTCATGACCTTAGAAGAAGAGGTTAATCTGCTATCAAGAGGCATTCCTCCTCCCAAGGGGTCCACAACCATTCATTAGTTGTTACTAGCCTTAGTTACATCTGCTTGTTCTGTTTCTTACTACAAAAATACCAATCTCAGAAAGTAGACTGATCTGACGTACTTGAAGAGAGAGAGAAGAGAGAGAGAGAGAGAGAGAGAGAGAGACCTATTCATCATTTAAATGGCACTTCCGTACCAAGGGGTTCACAGACATCCACTATTCAAGTCTGAAAGTTTTCATTACCGTCCTTGGCAACCTACTACTTAACAGTACGTCCTATTTCGTGTATTAATTGTACTCATACAATTGCCGTCATTTATCCTAAGTCCGAAGAAATCCTAAAAAGGAAGGGTAAGACGGGTAGGGCTGAATTATTAAGATGGAATGGAGAAAAGTGAAATATTAATGCAAAAACTATCTCTATTAAAATGTATTTTTGCAATGTCTAAAACTTAATATTATTTATTTTCCTTTTTAAAAATTAAGTTTCATATAAATGAAAATCGCCAAGTTAAAGAAAAGGGGATAGAATATTAAGATGGTGAAAAATGTATACTTCAAATCTAATTATAAGAAGTTGAGCTCTCCTCACCTTGTGAATAATAATAATAATAATAAAACCATCTCTTATCTTCTTTCATGCTGTTATATATCATTTAGTTTTACTCGTGTATTAAAAAGTAAAACGCACATTATGCTTTTAACCTAAAATAAGTCTATCTGTTCTACAATATATATATATATATAATCAAACTCTACCTAAAGGCTACCAAAGACTGAAATATCACAGTAACAAACAATAAAAAAAAATAGCAAAAATGAACACAAAACTCGTGAAAATTATCTCTAGGACTCTTATATCCAATTTCCTTCCCCTCTTCAAATTATCCCCCACATGAGATAAGAGATTTTCTCGTTAATCGCCGTACCATTTCGTGCGATCCTTAGCACGTGGAGTGTCGCCGCTGCCCCATTCAGAATGCAGATAAAAAAGTTACGACATACTCAGAGAGAGAGAGAGAGAGAGAGAGAGAGAGAGAGAGAGAGAGAGAGAGGAGAAAAAATGAAGCTGTCAAAGTTTCTTGAGGAGGAAAAAAATCTCATTCAAACCTTTCTTTTCGAATTAATTTCTCTCTCTCTCTCTCTCTCTCTCTCTCTACGTTCTTTCATTTACATCGTTGATACATTTTTTTTATTTTAATAGTGGGAAAAGACGAAGTTTACCCGAGGAAAGTAAAAAAGAAAGAAAAATTCTTAGAAAAAAAACACGTTTTCTTCCAGTTCATCTTTTTCCGACGATGGAATTTTTTTTGCCTCTTACCCCTGACCCCAAACGGCCTTCTCTCCCCTCCTCACCAACCACTCCTCTTATACCACCCCAATCCAACTCTTCGCCCTCCTTCACTAATCATCCCTCTTTTCCTTCATCTTTTACCCCTTTGCTTTTTCCCCATCACAGACTCCTTCCTCCTCCCTCCCTCCCCCCAACACTTCCCCTCCTCTCTCCATCCCCCACAATCACTCCCCCTCCCCCCCTCTCTCTGTGTATCTCTCCCGTGGCACCAGACATCTACTACGTGGCCCCCTCCACTACCATGCCACTATGACCTCCAACCCTGACCCCCTTCCCCTCCCTCCCTCCCTCTCCTCCCCACAAGAGGCTTTGGCCTGTTCAGCTGGCGTGGTGGTGGTGGTGGTGGTGCGGGGGCTTGGCTTAATCAAGTATTGATCTCCGGGGGCGGCGCCCCTAGCCCAGTGTTGCGGCTCCCACAACTTCCCGTCCTTCATTCTCTCTCTCTCTCTCTCTCTCAGCTCAGGGCTCCCCTCTCTCCCTAAGTACTCCGCCAACCTCTCTCCCTCTTTCTCTCCCCCTAAGTACTACGCCAACCTCTCTCTCTCTCTCTCTCTCTCTCTCTCTCTCTCTCTCTCTCTCGCCCGCCTGTCTGTCTGTCTGTCTCTCAAAGCTCCCATCTCTCCTAAGTACTTACGCCAACCTCTCTCTCTCTCTCTCTCTCTCTCTCAAAATAACTAGTCTCTGTTCTTCTCACGTGTCACCTTTCCTCTTCTCCCTTGACAATGGTTTCAACTCTCAAAGTGTCACCGACCAGTTCGCGGCGAGTGTCAATAGAGTATCAAAACACCCGATGCTTCTAACTCCCCCCCCTCCCACCTCCTTCTTCCCCTACCCATAACCCCCTCGTTCCTCAATATGCCCGCCTAACCACAATGATAACAATAAGGAACTTGACTGTGCTTGCTTGCACACACGCTAGCCTAATTTTCTCACACGCAGAAACACACTATATATATATATAATATATATATATATATATATATTATATATATATATATATATATATATATTATGACAAAATATTTTTATACATGTACAAGTTTTATCTTTACTATATCTTAATCTTAATTATATATATATATATATATATATATATATATATATATATATATATACATACATACATACACATACATGGCATAGCTATATATATATATATTAGAATACTATAATTTTAATTTTTTTGTACACTCATGTACAATATTATTTTAAACTGTTGAAAAAAAGTAAATAATGAAAAAAAAATTTTTTGCGACATTTTAGTTTCTATTTAATGAAAAATCGAAGTATTCTGTGCTAATAGCCGGTGATGCACAATATATTTCCCACCTACTCAATATCTTCGATAAAATTGCAGTAAGTATATATATATTATATAAAAAGATATATATATATATATATATATATATATATATATTATATATATATATATAATTATACGAATTTGAAATAGGAAATGTAATTCAATAATAAAGCAACTTAGAAATCACGACTAACCAAACAGTCATACATTCCTAAATATTAATAACTAAATAAACACTGAAAAATTCTTGGAGACTGCATCGAAAGATCATCCAATCCTTACAGGTAGGAATAAAAAAGTGTTCACCTCTATAAATTCTATAAACTAAATAAATAAAAAATGGGGAAGGGGAGGACACCCTTTCGTCACTTCTTTTCATCCTCTGCAACTCTACTACGCCATTCTACAAGGAAGCCCTTCTACAAAAACAAACCGGAGCCGTCACAAAGCATGGGACCTGTCGCCTATAGAAGTATTTGACGCAATTGTCCGGGTAAACAATCGTTCCCATCATTCACAATTGTAGTATTACAAATGGAAACCCATTGTGACGGCACGCACAAAACACCTCTCCTTTCATGAAACGGCGACCATTGTCTGCCTTGAAAAGACTCCAATAAAAATTCCTTTAATGGGATCTAAACACTCTTTCCCAGTCAAAGACTCCCAGAGTAAACAGTCGTCACGCGCCGGCATACGCGCGTTCGTGTGTGCGAATTATAT
>NC_061091.1:21230895-21258395 GCF_015104395.2 Macrobrachium nipponense
CGTCTGAGAAACTGCACGCAAAACTGGCAAGAGCATTAATGACACGGCGAACTACCCGACCAATTCGCGGCATGAATTATGTAGGAATTCTCCTCGTCCGTCCATAAATCTAGCGGCGGAAAGAAAATAAGAAAATTTATAAAAAGGGGCGAGGAAAAAGTCACATAAATCACGAGCGAATCGTGCGTTTTATTGCTGGGCAAATTACACGGGTCGCATGACATCAGCTAGCGCCCAGGTGCCATTTTCCACAGGGCTACTATCCACACCTAGCCCTGCCCTTTTCAATTCATTCGCCACTGTTAAAATGCGTCTCTTCGTATATTATGCAGGATGATACCATAATTTGCACGGTCGCACAAGAAAAGACGAAGACGGTAATTGGTAGGTAAGAACACTCCCACCATTGATATTACCACACGCATGACAGGTCACTCAAACACATACACACACACACACACACACACACAAAATGGTTTAATTTCAGTCGATTCTATTCTTTGTGTGACTTTCAGATTTTTTTTCTTTTGTTCCTCGAGGTGGATGTTTGATTTGTATTTAGCTTATTGACCTTCTGATCACGTGTTTCTACTTTTAAACTGCTCTCTGTGTCGCTTAACCTTTCTCAGAGCTACATAATATATATATATATATATATATATATATATATATATATATAATATATATATATATATATATATATATACAGACATATATATAATGTGTATATATATAATATATATATAATATATATATAGTATATAGTATATATATAGATATACTATATATATATGTGGTGTATATATACTATAATATATATATATATACAAACTAAAGTATAATATATATATCTACACTCGCCTTCACTGTAAATGTGGCCATACTATTTAAATCTTCATATCCAAAGTTATCACTAAGTTTCCTGAGATTCTGAAAACCAGTCTCGCTATGAAACTAAGAAACATAGTACCTGTCAACATTATAAGAGTAGAAATAACACGTATCAAGCTAAACCAATTGTTGTAAAGCTGGTTCCGGTGTCTCTACACTGAAATGAAGAAGTGTCGTGTTCCACACTCGACACAGAATGATCCAGTTCTAAGAAATTCTAGTGCTGGGGCGGCACTTTCTTATTTGACAGGTTGAATAAATCGTGTTTTGTAGGTGTCATGTTTATCTGATTTGCGAATCAGTGACTTTTCAGTTAGCTTTTTTTTTTATCTGGAAAAACTAGAGGCTGAAGTAGCTCCAGGACTCATGCAGAAGAGTGTGATCCTAGAAACGGCGCACATAGTAAGAAAAGTGATGGACTCCTTAGGAGGCAGGATGTAACCCGGAACCCCGCACTATAAATACCATCCAGTCGAATTGGAGGAATGTGATCAAAAGAAAAAAAAATAATAATAATGATAATAATAATAATGGGCACAGTTTTCCGTGTCGAAAATTAATATGATGGTTGCAAGTCCATAATGTAGCATGTGAGAGATGATGGTCTTTAATAAATAATATAATAAAATAATAATAATAATATAAATAATAATAATAATAATAATAATAATAATAATAATAATAATAATAATAAGCAAACGTATCAGTTCTGACCACGGAGTGCTACTGATTATTTTTTACACGAACTAAATTTCAACCTCTGTATTTCACATCTGTCTACTGCTATTTCCAGAGTTTATTAACATGTTTGATATGAGAAATGGTGAAAAATCAAAGAAAAAAACAAAACAAAAACATTATTCCATTCTCAATACAATCGAAATACCTATGTATTTTAACTGCTGTGTGTGTGTGTGTGTGTGTGTGTGTGTGTGTGTGTGTAATGGACAGAACAATGACTATAGAATGTGTAATTAAACATGGCAGAAAACTAATACATTTTCAACAGGTGAAACGAGGAAAATGAGAAAATGAAGAAACGGGACACCCTTTTATTGCTTTAAAGTAACCAAACAAACCTATGTTAAATCAATACAAAAGACTGATCGCTATCAATGAAAACAGCTAATAAAAACAAAAAAAGGACAAATTACCTGATCTAAACAAAATTTCGATACGGATGCAAAGGCACAGGCCAAAAGCGGACGCAACCTAAGCTTGCCACTTGTGAATTATAGGAAAGTATCGATCAGGAGAACCATAAGTAGTTTATGTTGCGAGGAAATTGAAAAAAAAAAAAAGTCAGAACTTTGGCAAGCGAAAGATATAGTGTGAACGAATGTATAATTTTAAAGTATGTGAAGGGATAAATTTTTCGAGTGTGAATCTTAAAATAAATTGCCTCTTCGCTCCTACTTTGGGTGAGAAAAATCAACTATTCATAAAAAACAAAAATCGTCAGTTTACAATGTCTGTTTCTTTTTTTTATCTAAAGCGAATGTTCAACATATTCAGTTTCCAGTAAATTGTACAACTTTCTAAATACTATAGCGGTATTGTTGGTAAACCGAGTTTATTCCTGAATATTGGAAAAAAATTCATTTCCTGTTAAAGTGACCTGTTCAACCCTAAGGTGACGGAAAGAAGAATATCGGAGTAAACTCATTAATCCCTACATTAACTGAATGTGTAAATGTAACATAACTGAAAACATCATAGTAATCTCGATATTAACTGAATATGTATATGTAACATAACTGTATGTATATGTAACTTAACTGAAAACATCATAGAAATCCCTATATTAACTGAATATGTATATGTAACATAACTGAAAAATCATAGAAATCTCGACATTAACTGAATATGTATATGCATCACTGGAAAAAAAAAATCATAGTAATCTCAACATTAACTGAATGTGTATATGTAACATAACTAAAAAAAATCACAGTAATCTCAACATTAACTGAGCATATAAATTTAACAATAGACTGGACTGGATACGTAACTATACACAGGATACGTAGTGTATTTATTCAAATTCCTACCCCGCAAACCAGAAGACACTTCATCCCCAAACCCAACAAAAATAATAGCGACCCCTCCTCCTGCACAGCAAGGCAATTCCACTCGGCCCTGCCGCAGAATTTTAATCTCTGAAAACTTCCCACACCATAATCCAGTGAGAGAGAGAGAGAGAGAGAGAGAGAGAGAGAGAGAGAGAGAGAGAGAGACCACGGCACCAGCAGCATGAAGCAGCAGTAACCCAGCTACTCCCCCGGCGAGGTTGAAGCAACGGCAGCCCCACTATTAACCCGAGAGAGGTTGCAGCGGCACCTGCTACAACCCCAGAGAGGTTGAAGTGGCGGCAACTCCAATACAACCTCAGCGAGGTTGAAGTAGCAGCAACCCCCAATACAACCTCACTGAGGTTGAAGTGGCGGCAACCCCAATACAACCCCAGCGAGGTTGAAGCGGCGGCAAAGCAACCCGGCTACAAACCCGGCGAGGCTGAAACGGCAGTGGTAGCCCTACTGTAACCCCAGGGAGGCTGAAGATGCGGCGAAGCAACAGTAAAGCAACTCCTCTACAACCCCAGCGAGGTTGAAGCGACGCCAAAGCAACTCTGCTACAACCCCAACGAGGTTGAAGAGGAGTCATGGAAACCCCGCTACTAATCCTAGCGAAGTAGAAAGCAACCCCACTACAACCCCATCGAGGCTGACGCTAGTTACAGCTACTATCCCAGCGGCAGCGAGGTCGAAGCGGCGTCAAGGCAACCCCACGACAACCCCAGCGAGGTCGAAGCGGCGTCAAGGCAACCCCACGACAACCCCAGCGAGGTCGAAGCGGCGTCAAGGCAACCCCACGACAACCCCAGCGAGGTCGAAGCGGCGTCAAGGCAACCCCACGACAACCCCAGCGAGGTCGTAAATTATATCCCCTGAGCGTAGAATTGTCCCATCACTCGTTTCCACGCCCCTCGGTGTATGACATACGCGGATAGTACTAGTAATACAAGTACTGAAGCGACGACGGTGCTTGTGTTCAATAACACTCCCTCGGGGATTACGGAATTCGTATATAAAGGGATAAATACTCTTCCCTATTATTATGGGCGTAATTTTTTTTACTGTTGTTGCAATGACTGTTCTTCTGACATTCAGTTATTATCACAGTTGTGTTTCTTTAGTTTCGTATAACTGGGATGAATACTCTCTCCAGTATTATTGCCCTAACTTTTTGGTATTGTTGTTGTAATGACTGTTGTTTTGACTTTTACTTATTTTGATTGTTGTTTTAGTTTAGTTATGAGCATAAGGGTATATACTTTATTCAATTCAATATCCTATAATATGAAATATTTACATCTTCTAATTTACTATTACAAACGCAATTGTTACACACGTACTATGTCCAACGCTCAACTTGAATTGCAAAGCATTAAAAAATGACAAGCTATTCCTGATACTAGCAAAATCAGTTCCGCCTTTCTTGCCATTTATAACTTTAATTTTTTTTTGTCTGCCACCACATTTCTAGAACACTAGATCGATTTTACTTTGGTAATTACCTTTTTTTTTCTTTTGTAATTTTGGTCATAGAGTTTTCTATTATAATGCTAGCGTTCCTTTTCTGTATAGGGCTACTTTCCCTGTTAGTTGCTTCACCTACTGAATAACCCATCTTAAATCTCACCATAAGAATTATAACAATTCCTCTGGCAATGCATCTGGTCCAACGTCTCCCTCAATTGGACTTTTTTTCGACATCATTTAAAGCAAATAAAAGAACAATCGGAAACGTAACCTAGTCATCTAGGTCACTCAGTAGGAACAAGC
Organism: Macrobrachium nipponense; assembly: GCF_015104395.2. NCBI lineage: Eukaryota > Metazoa > Arthropoda > Malacostraca > Decapoda > Palaemonidae > Macrobrachium > Macrobrachium nipponense. The sequence continues at coordinate 21,235,632 of NC_061091.1, forward strand.
CCAAATCCGTTCAGTAATGTCTGGTCAAACAATAAATTTTCGTGTGTTGAATGGTGGTGGTGTGGTAAATTTTGGCGTGGTGTGTGTGTGTGTGTGTGTGTGTTGGGTGGTGTGTGGTGTTTGTTTTGTCAAAAGAAACGGTCTTCCCAGCACGAACGTAACAAAAAAAAAAAAAAAAAAAAAAAAAAAAAAAAATCGGCCATGTACAAAGACTTTTTGTTCCAGCTTCTTTTATTTGGCTAACATGAAACATATCTTTTAAGCAAACATACAATGATCCCTATTTTGGCTCTCTCTCTCTCTCTCTCTCTCTCTCTCTCTCTCTCTCTCTCTCTCTCTCTTCCCAAAGGCACCCCTAACATAAAAAACTTATATGCTTCTGTGGCACAGACTCCCAAGGGTTTTTTTTTTTTTTTTTATTTTTTGTGAGAAAAAGGTCAGAAAAAGGAAAGCTTTTGTATTTCATGACGCTACTCTTTCCCATTTTTTTTCTTCAACTCCAGACGCAACAGAGAAACTGTATCCATTCTTTTGAAGACCAACCAGCCGAAATATTTCTGCACCACTACGAAAACCGATTTTCCACACAAGTCTAAGTATGAACATGTAAATGAGACCGTGTATTATATATATATATATATATATATATATATATATATATATATATATATATATATCACAGGTGAAAAATAAGAGACAGGGTGTAGGTCCTGACCGGTTTCGGCTTTATTTTCAAGCCTTTGTCAATGGCTTGAAAATAAAGCCGAAACCGGTCAGGACCTACACCCTGTCTCTTATTTTTCACCTGTGGGATGAGGATAAACGAATACAGCTAATCATGATAATCAATCTTATATAGAATAGAATATATACTTATTATAATCATATATATATATATAATATATATATATATATATGATATATATATTATATATATATGTGTGTGTGTGTGTGTGTGTGTGTGTGTATGTATGTAAATAATAAAGGAAAATACTAAAACGGGTTGCTGTTAGTTTCAAATTGTTTATATCATCCACGTTTAAGGGGTTTATGTACCTGATATAAAAAATAAATAATATAATATATATTAATTAAAAAAAGATTAAAATAATATTAAAGTTTAAATATATATATAATAATATATATTATTAAACATAAAATAATATACATGCATTGTACCATTGCATATGTAAAATATACTCGTGCAAGTGTATTTTAGAACTATAGCCATTTAAAAGCAATTATTCATCATATTTCCTTTTTTCTTTTATTTTTCTGTAGTGCCTTCGGAATTTTCCTGACACGGGTCTTTCTCTTATTGCAAACTGCTATGGCGAAGAAGCCAGGGTGGATTCTGCTTACAAAAAAAAGAAAAAAGAAAAAAAAAAAAAAAAAAAAGTATAAATAACAGTCAGCATGAAAGGGCCAGGCAACCGCAAAAAGACTAAAAGGTTTTCCTTCTGTTCGCAAAACAAAGGATCCAAGTGGAAATACAGAGAGAGAGAGAGAGAGAGAGAGAGAGAGAGAGAGAGTGAGAGAGAGAGAGAGAGAGAGAGAGAGAATGCTTGACTTTTGGTATACCCATATACTAAAATATATGAGACTGTAATCTTAAATCTTATCTACATTACCACTGAAATTTCCATTGCCTATTTATCTATCTTATAATATGTGCACGCGCGCGCACACACACACACACACACACATATATAAACATATATATATATATATATATATATATATATATATATATATATGCGTAATTATCATTATTTCATTATTTTAACAAATGCAAATTACCTTAGTTAAGATCAAGCTAGGGACCACAGAATTAAAGAATAAGCAATGTAATATGACGAAAGACTGCAGCCCACTCATTTTCCTGCTTATCTACAGAAGCTAAATTGACGAACATATATAATGAAAGCAACCCATTATTAGCAAGATGCGGAGCCACAGTTCTATACATTTACTGACGAAGATAATTTGGGTACGTATAGCCAGATGATACTATAAAGGTAAAGAAGAACTTCATGGTCAACCAAGCTCGATAAACTTACTACTTCTGGCGTAGCACCTGTCAGCAACAGCAATGTATACACTCACGTGTACTGACGTAATAAGGAATCCATTTATTTTTTTGCCCTAATACTTTCAATCACTTCTGACGGTATTACGGAATACATTAGAATAATGTACATGACAAATCTCTCTCTCTCTCTCTCTCTCTCTCTCTCTCTCTCTGTGTGTGTGTGTGTGTGTGTACATACTACAAATATACACAAACATATTATATATATATATATATATAATATATATATATACATATATATATATATATTATATATATATATATATATATAGATCCATAATTTATTTATATCATACCCTATATCATATATACATCATCATCATCAGCCGTTGCTAGTCCACTGCAGGACAAAGGCCTCAGACATGTCCTTCCACTCCCTTCTGTTTTTGGTCTTTCTATGCCATTCTATACCCGCAAATTTTCTTACTTCGTCAATCCACATAGAATGTGCATACATGCATATGAATACCAAAGCATGACAAGAGGAAAAAAAGTAAAAAAAATAAAGACTGGGAATATTTACATAAATTTTCTCTTTAATATATTCAAGACCAAAAACCTTTAAAATGTGTTAAAAATAAACTTGTACCCAAAGAGGGTTAAGAAATTTGTCATTTGAACACGTAAAAGTACAAAATTTATTTGGTTGTTGGGCTAGCTTATTTATTTACTCATTTTTGGGCCTTAAGTACAAAGGAGGACGTGGCCAGTATTAAAAATCAACGATAAAAGGGAAAGGGGAGAACATGACAACCAAACTTTTATGTAGAAAGTTACAGCCATCATATCAGTTTGAATAATACTAAGTTCATCAGCTAACGCAAGACAGTTGATAAGAATGTTGATATGTTTTCGAACTTAGACTCCTATTTGGCTACTGTAAAGTCTGCAATAATTTCTAAGATTTTCTTAAAATGAAACAGAACAACAAGTATACCTTATTATTATTATTATTATTATTATTATTATTATTATTATTATTATTCATAAGGTGAACCCTATTCATATGGAACAAGCCCACCAAAGGGGCCACCGACTTGAAATTCAAGCTTCCAAAGACTATTGTGGTGTTCATTTGAAAAGAAAAAGGTAACAGAAGGAATAGAAAAGACAGAAAGAAGCGGTCAGCTATTAGAGGAGAAAATATAAATGAACAAATAAATAAATAACAGGAGGCAAAATCTGAAGATATAAACTCAAGATTATGGACGAGGCACAAGAGGCAGGTACGGACGGGGCCCGTGTCTGCGAGACTGTCCAGAGATTACTACGTCTGGGGTTAATGTTGACGTTGATCCCAGAACTCACAATCTCCCTCTTTTTCAACAGAAGGGAGTGCCAACTCCTAAGAGCTTACTAACCAACTTAACACCTCGGGCAGTGCCAAGATACACACACACACAGACACACACATACAAACACACAGTAAAATAACACACGCCCTTCGCTGCGCACATCAAAAGGGATCGTGAATTTGGAAAAATGTTATATCCGCTTTTCAAAAATTCGCATTTAAATATAAACTGATTATCGCCCGTGTATAGAGTTGTGTTTATCGAGATTGCGAGAGAAAGAGAGAGAGAAAAGGCAAACTGGGAAAGAACTATATCATGAATATAAGCAAAAGAGTAATTTCCACGATGAAAGTCTTGATGAGAGAGAGGAGAGAGAGAGAGAGAGAGAGAGAGAGAGAGAGAGAGAGTCTCGAACTTCAAACTAAGCCCGGGTGAATCAAGTGCCCATGTCCGCTAACCGCATCTGCACGTGACGGAATAGTACTACAGGAGGTAGGGTTAAGAGTTATGGGGGAGGGGTTATCCAAAGGATTGAGACACAGCAGCTGGGTGCGGGGGGGGGTGGGGGGGGGGGGAGGGGGGAGGGAGCGGAGGGATGGTAAGAAAGACTGGCGGAGGAGGAATGAATTCTCAAAACAAATACAAATTCAGAGGCTGCAGGAGCAGCAGCAGCATCCGTCGCTGACACTCGAGATTTCCGCCTTAACGTCATCCCCTCAGTTTAATTACAGGGTCGGATTAGTCTGTGATGTACCTGTGTGGTAAGAGGCCAAGGTATGTTGGGGGTGAAGCCGGGGAGAATGGCGAGGGAGGAGGGGGAGGAGGAGGGAGGAGAGGGAATGACTTGGGGAAACGATGATCCGATGAGTGGGGTTAGGTGTATGAGGGATTCTTAAGACCTGGGTGTCACTTACAGGCCCTTGCCTGGCCTTTCTGGTAAATTAAGAAGCCGAGATGGGAAGGATTTATTTTTCTTTTTTTCTACGGACGGAACATTTTCTCCCCCAACATCGTCCTAGTCTTGGCTTATTTTAATTCTATAATAGAAAAATCTAGTTAATCAGACTATGTTCATAGGGCCTGGTGGAATATAAAAGTTTGAGTTGTGGAGGTCACTAACCTGTAAAATCGATATGAAGTAGGTGCTTATGATTTACATTTAACTTTGTTATCCTTTTACTTTAGAAGTCCCTTTTTTTGCCAATACAATTTAATCAGACTACTACCGAAACTCAATTTTGATGTCATCTCAGTGACTAGGTAAATTGAGACTCCGCTCAAAGGTATCTCCAAAGGTATCTAGGGCCTATACTCTGTTTTTTTCCATCTGTCCATCCTCCTGTGGTGGTGGCGTTTCGGGCTTTAAATAGTTATGCTATGTGTAAGTTTTAGGTAAATAAAAGGATATCTTGGTGTACATTTGCAACTGAGAAGTATTTTAATAATTTACTTTATGCGAATGACACCGTCAATATTCGAAATAGGATGTTATTTAAAACCCGGGACGCAGTGTTACCGTGCGCAAACACCACAGGCGGATGGACAGATGGAAAAAACAGAGTATAGATATTATAGTCTCCAAAACGCATCAACGCCAGGAGGGATGAGGGTCGCTTGTGCTCTTCTCTGTCATCAATGACAACCCTTTAGACGCCTTTCTCTTCCAGAAGCGAAGTCTTTTCACGGGTTCCCAGTTGTTAGATTAAATTGTCTATTTCCCCTCCTGACACAATCTGTTTTTAGATAATTGTTGTCACTTTTTTTTATTCACAAACGTGTCACTTGACGATACATGATTTTCAAAATCAAGTATTTACAAAAGTTATGACTATTCCAATCATTTTACAAATAACTATAAAACACATACACACACACACACACACACACACACACACACACACACACCAGTGGCTTCAGAGGTCGACTGTAATTTGAAATAAAATAAGTAGTTCACTGTTTTACTGATATTCACACACATATTTTACTTTTTAAAAATAAAATACATTTAAAAACACATACAACATGAATACGATCAATTTTTCTAACAGTGAAGCCAGCCTCTCTCTCTCTCTCTCTCTCTCTCTCTCTCTCTCTCTCTCTCTCTCTCTCTCTCTCTCTCTCTCTACAGGCTTCAGAAGTCCACAGTACTGTTCTACTGATATTCACACAAACATCTTTACTTCTTAAAAATAAAACATTTAAAAACGCATACAATATGAACAGGATCATTTCACTTTCTAACAGCGGAAAATCTCTCTCTCTCTCTCTGTCTCTCTCTCTCTCTCTCTCTCTCTCTCTCTCTCTCCCCACCGCAGGCAATATCCCATACAGGACTCCGAGCAGCTCAAATTACAGTATCTCATCATCGAATCACTTCACCGTACAGATTACTTTTAACCCAGAACCTAGGGAGGAAGGGGAGTAGGGGGAGAGAGTAACTGGACTCCCCATCAATATAATCCGGACAGATTTTCAAAACCGAGCTCACCAGATCCTCCTATCCGTCCATTCCCCAAAAAGGAATCAATCCCCAAGGGGAATCTAATAGCGGACGGGTAGCATTTCCTACAATATTACCACCACAACAGTCATTAATGCACGGGACAAGCCTACACACGTAAATGGCTTGGCTACGAGACTGGGTTCTCATTCGTTTGCTTTCTGCTATTATGTGTATGTACGTATGTATGTTGCATGTATGTATGTATGTATGTATGTATGTAGTATGTATGTATGGATATATTATACATACATACATACATAACCATACATACATACATATATATATATATACTTTGGATATATCATAGGGTTATATATGGATATCGGTATATAGATATTCCGATATTATATATATATATATATATATATATATATATATATATTGTTGCAATAACATAGGTAATATGCCTTACTCGTATTATTATTATTATTATTATTAGTTCACATATATTTCAATAATTCAGCGAAATTTTCAGAATCCCTTATGCAAAAAGTGAAACCAGAACAAAGATAAGTGACTTAAATCACAGAGGAAAACGGTAAACGAAAGAGAAACAAAAGCTAAATAAACACGGCGTATGTGACAAGCATTTGAAAAAGTATTCGTCAGAGGAAAAAAACGCCCGCAAAAAATGAAAAATGTGTCTACGCTTCAAAAGGAGATGGAGTGTCCGAATTCTTTATTAAGCGAAACTGTACTTTAAAACATGGTAAGTTCATACCGTACTGCAGGCCCTGGAGACAATGAACAAAATATATTTTTATGAAAAGATTAAATACTGCTTAACAGATTTTTATTTTACAAGTTTCTTTGCGCTCTCTCTCTCTCTCTCTCTCTCTCTCTCTCTCTTTCTCTCTCTCTATATATATATAATATATATATATATATATATATATATATATATTATATATATATATATATATATATATATATATATATATACATATAAAAATATACATACATACATTGTATATATATATATATATGAATAACTTTATCACGAAGTATATAAAACGTGATGCTATGTAAAAAAAAAAAAAAAAAAAAAAAAAAAAAATTTTTTTCAAAACTTTTTTAAAGGTTTTTTTGCCACGAAGGAAAAAAAATGAAAAAACGAGTTGGCCGAGTACTTTCGGTCCTATTCGGACCCTCAGTAAGGGTCCGATAGGACCGAAAGTAACTCGGCCAACTCGTTTTTTCATTTTTTTCCTTCGTGGCAAAAAAAACCTTTATATATATTTATACATATATAATATTATATTAATATATTATATATATATAAATATAAATATATATATATATATTCTTATATTATATTATATATAATATATTAATATATCAACGTTTATTAAACCTTTTCATTCAACGAACGTTTTCCTTTTAAATGACTCAATACCTAATATATGCTTATCTCCTTAATCTCATTTATATGCTGAATTGTTTAACTCCTGCCATAATTACTCATGTTTTGTATTATTATTATTATTATAATTATTATTCCCTTCGATAACGCAAGCACAGACACACACAGCAATTTCTCAGCAAATAATACAAAGAAAGGAGCACTGGTTAAACACTGAATGTAAACCAAAACTGCAGCTCACGTTGGGTAACTGTTTGTCTGTCTCGTTTGACCAACTTAGCAAATATGAACTTTATTTTAAACATTTCTCTGATCATTCAAGTCTGTGGACACAAATCTAAAATATGAGAGAGAGAGAGAGAGAGAGAGAGAGAGAGAGAGAGAGAGAGAGAGAGAGAGAGAGCACCTACTGAGTACTCGCAAATGAATACAGAATTCTTTGACCATTATGTCTGTGGACACAAATGAGAGAGAGAGAGAGAGAGTACTATGCGCTTACTGAGTACTCGCAAATACAGAATTATACGTCCAAATCAGGGTGCAAACATAAAGCTTAACTCACATTTGTCGCATTTGCCGGAGGTCAAGCGAGGTCGGCCTTTTAATAAATAAACCCCGTTTTCTGTAATGCCGTCCCATGAGGCAGAGGCATTAGGGTTCTCTCAAATATTTCTCGTTTGGACCAACATACATTTCCTTTTATCGTATCAGTATTTCCTATCATTTCTTCAACCTGTTATTGAAGTTTATTTTCCTATGCTTTCTTCAACCTATTCTTGAAGTTTATTTTCCAAGTTATTTTCTTTATTTATCTACATCACACCATTCTCTTTTTGTTTTTATAATGATCACGACACTCATGTGCACCTCCTGCAGTGCACTGTAGGCATGATTATATATATTCTCATTCTTCCATCTTAATTCGACATTTGGCCTGCATTTTATAACCCATTTCATTCCGTGTTCTAAGCATGGCTTCGTGACTAAAATGAATTTAATTTAAAATACTTTCCTGCTATAGGGATAGTTACCTATTTTCAAGCTTGGCTTCAGTTTCTCTTTACTGAGAAAGAAACGGACCAAACTTGAATATAAATAACTCTGCTATATCTAAGATCGGTTTCAGTTCACCTATGCAGAGAGGAACTGTAACCGAAACTAATTTTTGCTAACAGATAACCGATTTCAACAAGAAAGTTTTTTTTTTAAATTAAATTCCCTTTTACCATTTACATTAGAGTGATTATAGGCTAACTCTTCATTCATAACTCCAACACTACTTAAAATCACTCACTGACTTATTTCCATTCAAAATTTCTTCCCCACCTATCTGACGTAGGAAGCCTTTCCGAAGGAGTTCCCCAAGGGGAATACAACAGCCGCGGCCTCCAGCCATTATACCTGTTACTTTAGCTACCTGATCTCATTCACGATTCAACCCTCATTAGCCTCGTGTTAAAGCGAGAGAGAGAGAGAGAGAGAGAGAGAGAGAGAGAGAGAGAGAGAGAGAGAGAGAGAGCTCCCGCCTTATGGTATTTCCACCTTTTTCAGGTAAGGGTTTCCCTTAACCCTCATTCTATTCTTATCCTCTTCTACTAAAAGTGGAGGGGAAAGAAGCAAAAGAAGAGGAAGGGTAGATAGGCACAAACAAATTCCTCGTATATGTGTGTATATAACACACACATATAATATTATATATATATATATATATATATATATATATATATATATATATATATATATATATATATATATATATAAACTGAGTCACGAAAATGTGGAACGTGATGCCTATATAATAAAGGCGAAAGCCACGAAGGACATTGAAACGAAGGAGCGCTGTAAGGCCTTTCGACTCAATGTCCTTTACTTAGAAGACTGACAATGCAAAGGACGTAGCGTCGAAAGTCCTCGCAGTACTCCTTCGTTTCACTTTCCTTCGTGGCTTTTGCTTTTATATATATATATATATATATATATATTATAATATATATATACTATATATATATATATATGTATATATATTTGAGTGTATGCACGTGTAATAAACTTGCACACATATTAATGATACTGATAGTACAAATATCATAGCACTCTTGCACAGTAAACAAACGTTCTGTACTGTATTAATCATCCAAATAAAACGGAAGGTAGGCGGATTAATTAATGTGTGAGAATCGTAGCCATTCACGTTTCATTTACATTAAATTTTCCAAATTCATAAAATTATACCTTCACCCCTAATTACTTTTATTATCTAATTTTCATTTAATCCTATTTATATCAAATTCTGTTTTTTTCCAATTTGCTGAGGCTTTACAAAAATAGCAATAGAATGAATTTCGTTTGCTTCCTAACCAGAAACGCCCACATTCATTCAACTCCGATTGATCTCTCCTCCTCTCTCTCTCGTCGTCCTCCTCTCCTCGCTTCTTCTCATCTATTTTCATTTTCCCCTCTGCTTCCCACGCCACCTTTTAATCATCCTTTTCTGGTGTATTTTTTTTCCTTCCCTGGACGCCGGAAATGAATCAATCCAATTAATTTATTCATTAGCGCGCGTAGGATGCACCAAGCAGCGATTATCAGATCACCCGGTGACGATAAATCTCTCTCTCTCTCTCTCTCTCTCTCTCTCTCTCTCTCTTCCTTAATCTCGTCCGCTCGTTATTGCCTTATTGGGTCTGAAATCCCGTCGGATCGATGACTGAAGCTATTGATCCTCTGACGCTCTTTAGATGGTGAATGGCGCTATTGATCCTTTGACACTGGCTCCTGACTGACGTCACCGATCGTCTGATCCAAGGGTGTTAATCCGATCCTTTGACACTGGATCGTGACAGGCGTCACTGATCCTTTGACTCTGGTTCGTGATCGGCGTCACTGACCCTTTGACTCTGGATCGTGACTGGGGTTACTAATCCTTTGGCTCTGGATCGTGATAGGCGTTACTGATCCTTTGACTTTGTATCGTGATTGGCATTATTGATCCTTTGGATCATGATTGGTGTCACTGATCCTTTGACTCTGGATCGTGATTGGCATTATTGATCCTTTGGATCATGTTTGGCATCACTGATCCTTTGATTCTGGATTATGATTGGCATTATTGATCCTTTGGACCATAATCGGCGTCACTGATTCTTTGACTCTGGACCGTGATTGGCATTACTGATCCTTTGGATCATGATTGGCATCACTGATCCTTTGACTCTGGATTGTGATTGGCATTATTGATCCTTTGGACCATAATTGCCATCACTGATCCTTTGACTCTGGATCGTGATTGGCATTATTGATCCTTTGGATCATAATTGGCATCACTGATCTTTGACTCTGGATCGTGATTGGCATTATTGATCCTTTGGACCATAATTGGCATCACTGATCCTTTGACTCTGGATTGTGATTGGCATTATTGATCCTTTGGATCATAACTGGTATCACTGATCCTTTGACTCTGGATCGTGATTGGCGTCACTGATCCTTTGACTCTGGATCATGATTGGCATTATTGATCCTTTGGACCATATTTGGCATCACTGATCCTTTGACTCGGGATCGTGACTGGCACTATTGATCCTTTGGATCATGATTGGCATCACTGATCCTTTGACTCTGGATTGTGATTGGTGTCACTGATCCTTTGACTCTGGATCGTGATTGGCGTTACTGATCCTTTGACTCTGGTTTATGACTAGCGTTACTGATCATTTGACTCTAGATCGTGATTGGCATTACTGATCATTTGACACTGGTTTGTGACTGGCGTTACTGATCATTTGACTCTAGATCGAGATTGGCATTACTGATCCTTTGACACTGGTTTGTGACTGGCGTTACTGACCATTTGACTCTAGATAGTGATTGGCATTACCGATCCTTTGACACTGGTTTGTGACTGGCGTTACTGATCATTTGACTATATCATGATTGGCATTATATACTGATCCTTTGACTCGTCCGTGGTAAGCGTTATTGATCCTTTGACTCTGGATCGTGATTGGCGTTACTGATCCTTTGACTCTGGTTTGTGACTGGCGTTACTGATCATTTGACTCTAGATTGTGATTGGCATTACTGATCCTTTGACACTGGTTTGTGACTGGCGTTACTGGTCATTTGACTCTAGATCGTGATTGGCATTACTGATCCTTTGACTCTGGTTTGTGACTGACGTTACTGATCATTTGACTCTAGATCGTGATTGGCATTACTGATCCTTTGACACTGGTTTGTGACTGGCGTTACTGATCATTTAACTCTAGATCGTGATTGGCATTACTGATCCTTTGACACTGGTTTGTGACTGGCGTTACTGATCATTTGACTCTAGATCATGATTGGCATTACTGATCCTTTGACTCGATCGTGGTAAGCGTTATTGATCCTTTGGCTTTGGATCGTGATTGGCGTCACTGATCCTTTGACTCTGGAATGTGACTGACGTTACTGATCCTTTGACTTTGGATCGTGATCGGCGTTATTGATCCTTTGAAGATAGTTTGTTTTAGGACTGGATTTAATTATTTTATTTTGTTTGGATCGTCCGTGTATCGTCTGCTTGCGTGATTAGATCTCCCAATATCGTTAGAACAATGTTGATTCTCCTGGTATTAATTGAGATCGTCACTACAATAATCATTCCTGCTCTGTTTCTTTTAAAAAAAGACCGTAATATCTGACGATGATAATTTAATTCCTATAAGTCGTGAGAGCACCAATGCTTACGCCGTACGTTTAATGTGTCATTGCATAATAAGGTTCATCTTTCAATTAAACTGATATCGCGTGTTACTGCTTTCGAACGTTCTCCTGAGGAGACATTCCAACATTTTACCTCTTCGAGAGAAAACGATGCAGGATGAGGAAAGACCAAACGTTTTACTCGAATATGAACGGTATAATTCTTTTTTCGATGTCATTATGAAATCTTTTCAAGTAACTTTTATCGGATTATCAACAGACTCAAGCACGTACCTAGAAATTATGTGCGAGAGCGAGTCTGTCTGACTATTTTAGATAAGAATATAGGTATATAACTCTATTGTAAATAACAGTCCTAAAAGACTACTAACATATTTTGATAACATTTCAAACATTTCACCTCGAAGGTTACTTTCTTATCAAGCTTTGTTGAAGCTGATTTACAGTTCTGGAAAATAGGTCGAAAATTTTGGAAGTTCAAGCCATACATACTACATACGTATACATTTTGATCAGAAATCCCTCGCCCACCCTCGTTCCCCCATTTTTTTTTTACTCAGATGAGCTAAAAATAACATATCTCTTTGTTCTGAGTTCCTGTTTTGATGATACCTTAGTTTCATCGAAAAAACTTCACCATGAATAAAAAAAAAAAATAGGTCCTTTATTCTGCCAAAATTAAAAAGATAAAAAAAAACTGTTTCCACGCCTCAATGAAACATAAATAAGAATATAACCTCCGACATCTTTCCTTTCTTAACGTGTTTTTTTTTATCATTAATCATTCTCCCATTTGCCTGCTTTATCGTCATATTTTTATACTCTATTAAATTTCTATCTCTTATTCCACCCGTTTGCCACCACCATTATCCACATTCTCTTCTCTCTCTCTCTCTCTCTCTCTCAGCCAAATAGATTGGTTATCCCCTTTTCCTATTTCTCTTTTCTAAACACTTCTGTTGTTTCCCTTTCTCTTTCCCACTCCCCTTTTGTATTACCTTTTCTCGCACTAATCCTCTTCTCCCCTATTTCCCCTTCTCATTGGCCGTTACTCAACAAGTCTCTCTCTCTCTCTCTCTCTCTCTCTCTCTCTCTCTCTCTCTCTCTCTCCAGGCTACAAAAGGAGCCGGTAAGGGGAAGAGGGGAGGACGTGGCAGAAGTGAGAGGAGTGTTAGGTGATAAAACCTCCCTTCCCCTTCCTTTCCTCCCCACCCCTCCTCTCCCTTCCACCTCCCCAGTTCCCCCAATGCCTTTCCCCTCATCGTCGCGGGGCTGGCAACTATATACCCTCACTGCGTCAGAATGCAGGAAGGAAGGAAGGAAGGAAGGGGGAGAGGAAAAAAGAATAAAAAAAACGAAAAAGAGACAAAGGTTAACGTAGGGTTAAAAAAAAGTAAAAATAAAAAGTAAAAAAAAAGAAGAAAAATAAAAGGAAATGATTAAAAGCGAGGGATGGCATGACGTTCCATAAACAAACAGGTGGTGCGTGCGGAAATGCTCTTGCCCCTTCTATTTGTTTTGCACACACACACACACACACACACGAGATAAAAAAAAAAACTAATGATTACAACAGGTTAATCAAAACAGGGTAAACAGAGAGTAGAGAAGGAATATGAAAGAAAGGGACAACGCTCGCTGCATTACAAAGCAAATAGATGATGTGTAAATATGCCAGATGTTCTCTTTACTTATACGTGTTTTTACAGAATGCTCGAATACATAATTAGAAAGAGTAATTGTATCAGTGCGTGTGTTGGTTTACATATTGTGTTAATCTGTTAGAGAGAGAGAGAGAGAGAGAGAGAGAGAGAGAGAGAGAGAGAGAGAGATGTACATGCCAAAGATAAATGCACATAATCGTAATTACCATACTGTATTAAAAGATACAAGTTTGATAAGTTATGCTTCATTATGCTTCAGTTAAGCACAAGTATTAATTAAGTTCTCATGCGAATGCAATTAATTCTCGATGGCTTACGGACGCACTCACACTCACACACACGTCCTCCCTAGAGATTAGCAACCCTAAAGTTGTTCCATGAAATGATTGTTTCTTTCAGTATTTTAATTCTCTCTGCCAGAATGAGGATTTTTCTTACTTCAAATATTACTCCTTCACTTCTTTGATCTAGAATAGTGGGAAGTATTGCTCATCCCGTCATCGTACTATTTACGTAAATCCAAACACCTCCTTAAGAATTTCTCTTTACAAAAGGTAGATATACACAAGCACTCCAAACTCGTAACCTTACCTCGCAAGCCAAACTTTCAAGCGATCTTCATCAGCAGAAGTTAACAGATCAACATACCTGTAACAAGAAGAGAATAAAAGGTTACGAGGTGGAAAGGAAAGAACAGATGACAGTTTTAAAACTATAGGATAAATATACAATACTTAATTTTACATAATTTTGAGTTATCACGAAGGAAATGTTATCTTTCTATAACTATTCTGAAACATCGTAATCAATTACACGCAAACACAGTTACATATATATTGAATAACTACTTTCATTTTGGAAATTCACTTATTTATTTATTTTTTTTTTTTTTTGCGAAACTTCATACCTAATTTGAACCACTTCTAAGTGCCGTGTACCACTGCCTTAAATTTACTAATTTTTACTCAATTACCACTGTCTGTGTAATTTGCCTATTCACGATAATTGCCAATATTTATTCACCTTTTGATGGAGATTACTTCAACTCTTTGCAATGTTATTCTCCCCCTCTCTCCACCCATGGGCATTCAGTTCTTAGGAACCGTGCTTAGCACGGTTTTACTTATTTCATTTATTTCTTTTTGCATAAATGCAACGATGTAAATCATCATCAGATGACCACTACCACAATTATTCAAACAGACGACCATTCATAACGAACAAAAAAAAAAAAAAAAAAACCCTATAAATTGAAGTGAAAAATTCATCTACAAAATAAAATGTTCATGCGTGATAAAAGGGACAACCAAGGGCAATAAAAGACAAATAAATAGAACCAGCGAAAACTCAACAAAATAAATAATTATAAACACACGAACACGAAGACAGAAATAAAACAAAGCTATGGTCCTAGCTATCAGAAGCTTCCACCAAGAACTGAATAAACATTCTCGTATAATAAAGAATTAATAAACTTATTTTATTTCTTTAAAGGCAATTAAAACAAAAGCTGAGTGACTTTAAATAGTCGGCTGCCCCTCCCCACCCATCCCCGCCCCGCCCCCACTTACTTCTTGACAAAACTTACGAGAAAAGCGACTCAAGCCAAGAAAGACAAGGAACAAAAGAATAATAGTATATACTCCACCAGAAACACACGCCCGGTTCTCCGTACTATTCAGAACTTATAACGATAAATCACTTAACATTCAAGGAAGTAAAGAAAGAAAGCGAGTGAAAAAGAGAGAGAGAGAGAGAGAGAGAGAATGAAAGAAGAGGAGAGTTAGAGAGGGGAGCAACAACAATGCCTCTGGGGAGATGAACAAACACGAAGATTAACGGTGCGCAAGAACAACAACAAAGACACCAGCGGCTCACAGGAGAGGATTAGCCGTGAGAATCAGAGAGAGAGAGAGAGGAGAGAGAGAGAGAGAGAGAGAGAGAATTGGTTTTGTGTGGTGTGACGGTCATGGGAGGGGAGGGTGAAAGTGGAAGAGTCGGCATTAGTATAATCGGGGACAGAGAATCTCCCCCACAAAGACCTTAAAACCAGTGGCGATGCAAGAGAGAGAGAGAGAGAGAGAGAGAGAGAGAGTATTGTGTCAAGTAAGCACGAGGAAAAAACAAACCACGAAAAATCAACAAAATCTTCTGCTACGAAAGACAAGACGTGGAGAAAAATTTTAAAAATCGAAAATAAAACAAAATGAGAGAGAGAGAGAGAGAGAGAGAGAGAGAGAGAGAGAGAGAGAGAGAGAGTTGTCCCTAGTAAAAGCGAGAACCATAAAAAAAGGACAAGATTTGGAATAATGTAAAAGATCAGATATATTCTCGACAGAAATAAATGAGAGAGAGAGAGAGAGAGAGAGAGAGAGAGAGAGAGAGATAAATATTGTGCCTAGTGAAAGCAAGAAGCATAAAAGAAGCAGGAAAAATCAATAAACTCTCCTAGCATAAAAAAAAAGAAGACTTAGAAAAAATTTTAAAATCAAGGAGATTCACAAGACAAAATAAAATGTGAGAGAGAGAGAGAGAGAATTGCGGCCAGTGAAAACGAGCAAAAAACGGAGGAAAAATCAACAAAATCTCCTACGAAAAACATGACGTGGGAAAATATGTAAAAAATTAGATAAATTCACAAGACAGAAAATAAAATGTGAGGAAAGCAATGAAAGTTTTCCCTCAAGAAAGCAACACTTTTCAACCCTTGAATAAAAAGACATAAAAAACAAACACGAAACACTAATGAAAACAAAAGCGAATGTAAGAAAATGCAATATTCTTTGCAAATCCCTCTGGGGACGAAACGCGACTTCCATGCAATAAGCAAATGTTTACTTCGTGTTCGTATAATTGATAAAGGAGGAGAAGAAGAAGAAGAAGAAGAGGCATTTTCATTTTCACGCTTTTCCTACCTTTCACGCTTAGAATGCCAAAGGCTAAATTGTAAGAAAACTTTACATTGTGTGTGTGTGTGTGTGTGTGTGTATGGTGTGTGTGTGTGTGTGTGTGGTTTTTTTTTTTTTTTTTTTTTACATAAATGCAGCTATAAATAATATAGCCAAATGAAAATGACAGTTTATCTTGAGTCGGTGCCAATAGGTAAATCAAATACGTAGAGAGAGAGAGAGAGAGAGAGTGTGTCCAGTTCAAAAGTTAACTCAAATACGTGGAGAGGGTGATAGAGAGAATTTTTATGCTTCGGTCCAATGCGTAAATCAAATACGTGGAGAGAGAGAGAGAGAGAGAGAGAGAGAGAGAGAGAGAGAGAGAGAGAGCGTTCTTTACACAGCCTGAAATACTTTTAATTACAGCTAATTACGAGTGAGATCAAACAAACAAAGGACTCTGCATCAAAAGAGGTGATCATTATAATTCTCACTGTTATCATTTTAATCGCTATTATCATCAGTATTATTACTATAATCAAAATTAATACCCTTATTGTACAACAATTTTGCAAACATTAATATAATAATAATAATAATAATAATAATAATATAATAATAATAATAATAATAATAATAATACGATTGCTCTTCCCAGCTATTACTCTAAAGTCTAAACACCCGTAAAAGTATCAACTCAATTATGAAAAATCAGTTTGCAACTAAATTTAACATTTGCTAAAATATTACGTCCATCAATACTTATAAATAGTCAATCGCTAACACCTGCATTATACTCTCTCTCTCTCTCTCCTCTCTCTCTGAATAAAAATCCCACCCCATCCCTGCTAACCCTTCCTTTGCTTTTTTTTTCCCCAGCATTTCTAAAAAGGCAAAGCCCACAGCCCTAATGAAATTTCAATGGCAATATTGCTCGGGCGCGTGGCCTCATTCCGTTATGAATTAAGCACAGCGCTTCCGGGCGTACCAGGTTCCAGGGTACAGGGTCAGGGGCCCGGGGTCCTGGGTCCAGGTACCAGGGGTTCATAGGTCCTGGTTCCAAGTTCCAGGTTCCAAAGTCCAGGGTACGAGTTCCAAGGGTCCAGTGGGTACCAAAGCCCTCTCAATAACTCGACTGTTGTTGAGTCGATAGTGTGCTGGGGTGCTGTTTCATTGGCTAAACATATACAATTTCCCTCTAATGAGAAGGTTTTTTTTTCTATCTATTTTCACGCTGTATTCGGTCATGCTATATTCAGAAGCACAGCATTACTCCGATGTATATATAAAAAAAGTAGTTCTAAACATTCTTTAGCAATAAAAAGTAAAAAAATAAAAATAAAAATAAATGGCAATCTCAAACAGGCAATCAGGTATGAAAAACGTTTTTAAAAAATTGCTTTTAAAACTTCGCTGGAATAGCAAGAAAGATGGCTAAAAAAGTAAATAGGAAAAAATTCGCTAGCAAAAAAATAAATCATTCGAATATCAAGATGATGAGTAAAGTGAAATAAAAAATGTAATAAAAAAAATTCGGTTATTAAGAGTAAAAATACATAAAAATTTAGCTATAAAAGTCATAAAAAATACATTGCTCGAACACTGACACGGACAACAAGAGATAGAAGTTAATAAAAATGTAAAAAAAAAAAAAAAAAATAAGCACACAATCTAAAATAAAAATAAAATTTTTTTAAGACATCCCGGATGTACAACGTTAAAACAATCTAAAAATATAAATAAACTCTCCCGCAAAACCTAACGGGTGTTTGTGTGTACGTACCTACGTACGTGTGTGTGTGTGTGTGTGTGTGTGTGTATTTCAGTGTTTACTCGACCACCATAAGACCTAAAGGAAAGACGAGAGATAAGATGAGAGGAAGACGACCACGGTCATAAATAAATCACGTACAGTATGTACGTGCGTTTAGCCGACTAACATGAGGGTCGCATGGTCCGAGAGAGAGAGAGAGAGAGAGAGAGAGAGAGAGAGAGATTTTGCTCATAAAGAAGTGTGCATTGTATGTGTATGTTTGGCCGTCTAGAAGAGAGAGAGAGAGAGAGAGAGAGAGAGAGAGAGAGAGAGAGCAACCTTTCTCACAGAGAATTATGCATTGTGTGTGCGTGTGCGTGTGCGTGTGTTTAGCCGACTAATATGAGGGCAAAAGCTCCCCAGTGTTTTTCCCTTTGCCTTCCTCTTTCTCTTACAAAAAAAGAAAGAAAAAAAAAAAGCATGTCCATAACAAAGCGTACCATCCTCTTTAATATAAACGGCATGCAACTCGACGAGCTCCCCCTCCCCCCTCCTCCTCCCTCCTACCCACCCACTCAATCCCCAACCCCCCACCAAAACCCCTTCCGTCCCCAGCCTGCGAGTCCTTTCCATAAAAAAAGAAAATAATAATAAATATTTCATTTTCAGAAGCGGTGACTCTGTTATTTATTGTTATTAGGATTGCAAATATACGAGGCCGTTTTCAAGCACACGTGCATTAATAGCACCTCCCCCTTCCCCTCCCACCCCCCAACAATCCCCCTTCACCCCTTCACCCATCGACATTTGCAGTCGAATCCTTGTATACTTCCATTCGCGTTGTTCCGAATGTGGCGGCGATGTAATTGTTTGCACTTACATCACACACACACACAGCACACATTAAAGATATATATATATATATATATATATATATATATATATATATATGAATTTTTATTACATCACCGTGATTTATATACATGCATTAAGCTACAAATATCCTTTAATATCCACTTCGCTCTACCTCGGAATTAATATATTTGCACATATGTTAACCGAAAGGAAATTTTTTTGTTGATAATAATTTCGTCCTCTCGTGGATTCGAACCAGAGCACAGAAGAGAAATCACGACTTCAGTAGTCGATTCCCCTATCAAGGGTTGGCCCCCAGGTAAATGCAAGACTCTTGAAACTGCTGAATTGAGAGGAGACACACTGTGTAAAACCCTTCCACATCACAAGCTGCTTTAAACATTTACAAGGTTGGCTTACCAGCAGCACGTTAAAACACTCCACCCACAGTGACACTCACCTCTATCTTGCACACACATTCCAGTTCTCTGATGCTGAGGACCCTTCTTTCCACTAACTCTTCCACTTCATTTATCCATCCCCTTTCTATGTCTTCCTCAAAACACTGCCGAATCATAAACTATTTTCACAAAGCTATTATCCTCCATTTTTTCTACATGACCCAACTATCTCCAAACTATCTGATCCACTCTTTCACTTATGCTAAGTGTTTTATCACTCCTACGTATCTAAACATTTCTCGCCCTTTCTATTCTTTTTATACAACAAATACTATATGATGCAACTCCTCTCCATAGCTTTCACATTCTATATAATTTACACTGCATTTACCATCCCACTTCAATATGAGTTAAGTATATCTTAGTTTAACCAGACCACTGAGCTGATTAACAGCTCTCCTAGGGCTGGCCCGAAGGATTAGATATTTTTACATGGCTAGGAACCAATTGGCTACCTAGCAACGGGACCTACAGTTTATTGTGGGATCCGAACCACACTAAATCGGGAAATGAATTTCTATCACCAGAAATAAATTCCTCTGATTCCGCGTTGGCGGAGCAGAGAATCGAACTTCGGACCGCCGGATTGGAGTTAGTTCAACTATCCCTTCACACATTTCATCCTTCCTTCCACAAAGCTATCCGACCCCTTCCATCATCTTCAAACACTCTGATGACCCTTCAAACTTTTGGACACCTTTATATGTTGGTTATCATTACATCGACCTCATTTTTCCCTTGTGTCCATGGGGGGAAATGGAATGATTTTATTCATCACCATCATCGCCTCTATGGATGGATGGCCTAGAATATAGAATTTGGGCCAAAGGACAAGCACTGGGACCCATGAGGCCATTCAACGCTGAAAGGGAATAATGAGAGTAAAAAGGTTTGAAAGGTGTAACAGGAAGAAAACCTTGCAGTTGCATTATGAAACAACTGTTAGGAGAGGGTGGATGGCAAGATGGAAGAGAGAGACAATACGAATGGAGGTGTTAGGAAACAAAAAGAGTCTGTCTAGAAATAGCTAGGGAAAACTTAGTTAGGAAAACCACTGGTAGAATATATATAGTGAAAGTAGAGTGACGAAGGATCTACCAGAAGTAAAGGTAGAAAAAGGAGTAGATGTGTACAGCATAAGTCTGCACGGATAGCAGTTTCGTAAAACCAGACCAAACATTGGCACCGGTTGGTCAAAACAGTAAGATGCTAACCTCACCAGAAAAGTTAATCTATGACCCTTTCAGTGGGTGGTTACCGTCGAAGGACGAAACCAATCAGATGAATCTAGAGGTGGCACCGGAAGTAATGAAAGCCATTCATGTAGAAGTAGGAGGTGTCCTAAAGGACATTCGGGGAGGAGTCAGAAAAAGTAGTTAGGTCGAAACTTCTTTTGAAGTGCCAGAGAGTGGTAGTTAAGAACAAGGCCTTATACGGGAGGCTGTATCCCTTCTCCCTCTGTTCCAAGTGTAGTGTAAAGTGTGTAAACTGTGTTGTTATAATTATAAGAAATTTTTATAGCAGAGGTGTTTGACTTGCCCAGATTCCCAAAGCTATACAACCCATGTTTTTTTATAATATAAGTACCTCCTGAGAGACTTAGTGAAGAATAAATAAACTAAATGTTCCTACGAGAGAAGAAACTCAACCGTAACTAGTGATAGACGAAGGTTAGCCCATATGACAAAGAACCTTTCAAACATTACCCGTAACAAAGAAAAGAACTCGTAAGTACGCCACGCAACATAACGAAGAGAAACAGAAATAAAGGCTAACCACAAAAGTAAGTAGGCACAACAGAGGTACAGTAAAAGAAATGTAAGGGGTTGCAGCAAGGAACCTCAAGTAATGCCTACAGTGCATCGCTCATCGTTTCTAAGGCCTCGTGAGGCAAAGGGTTTTTGAGAAGTGCCGTCATTCATGTCTTTTCTGTGCGATTTATCTTCCAGTCCTGCTCTTCCAACCTCTTATGGTGGCCAGACGAGCCCAGCGGACACCATCACGTACTATTCCCCCAGGTAATGTGTGAAGGACATGTCCATGTCATCTACATTCCCCTATCATCACGATCTCATCTACATACGGAACTTCCAATTTCCCTAAAGTAATCATCTCTACTGTATCCTGCGACAGAATTACTTATACAATGAAAAATTACATGGCAAACAAATTACGGAACAGAAAGATGGAAATATGGTGGTACTCAGAAAACAGTACGGAATTTTAACTTGAAAATATGCTATAATATTACCATAAAATTCAACCGAGACAACAGTAAGAAACAATGAACAAGAGAACGAAACATGGCATTAAAAAAAAGAAAAAAAAAAGTATTAATGCCATTATTACGGAGCTCAAAACATGAACCATAATGAAAGTGTCACATAAAACCGTCAACAAACATCGGACTAAAAAAAACACACACGGAATTATAACAAGAAAATAGGGTCTCAATTCCGCAGCAGCGGCGGCGTTGTGATGCCAAACGATTTCCAGAATTGGCTAATACCTACGAGGGAGGACACACGGCAGACAGTCAGCAGTCATTTTTCAAACCCAGAGACCGCTTTTACCACTGACTTTACTAATTTATGCAAACCTCGCCCCCCATCTCCCCTCCCAGGGGGATCCAACCCTTTTCACACCAACACCAACCCCGCCCTCCCCCTCCGCGTCTAGTATTTTATCGTTTCTTTTTATAAACAATGTCACCGTCAAACATACAACAGCTCTCTCGACCCTTTCAGCCTCCTCACTTTTGTTTTACACCTAAAACTGGGTCGCGTGCGTCCATTTCAAAATCATGCTGCCACTCAACCTACAATAGCAACGTCTGTAGATTAAATGACATATTGTTTATTAACGAGAGGCCAATATACAGGCATTGTCTTGTACCAGTAATGCCATCTGATACTTAAGTCATTATGGAATGCAAGGTATATTGTACTCATCACCTGTCATCGAAGCCCCACTGAACTTGTCTTTGTTAAAAAAAATGGGGCTAAATATAATGACATTAACTTTACCAGTAATGACGCAATTTCCGAATATTTTATATACTCGTTCTCCCTCTGAGTCAATTTAACAATAAAGACACTGCCTTCCATTCTGCCTCTGACTTATTGCTCGCTTGATGGTCGTGATTGCTCACTGGCTTAATGTCCCACTAAACTTTTAATTAAA
>NC_061091.1:21265895-21273395 GCF_015104395.2 Macrobrachium nipponense
TCAGTCAAGTTAAAATTAAGGCTTGGAAACTAATTTTCCTCAAAGGGAAATGCTCATTCTCCTCGCGCTGTCTTGAAGCGTCGGCTTTAGTTGATAATGACGTGGAAACTTACACTTATAATAATAATAATAATAATAATAATAATAATAATAATAATAATAATAATAATAATAATAATAATAATACCCTTCATTTCAGCTCAGGGATTTACAATGTTGAAACAGTACAATGCGCTAGATTTTGACACACGAGGTATTGTAAATATTATATAATTATAATGCGCTGCATCCAAACAGTTGCTGATAATAATAATAATAATAATAATAATATAAAATAATAATAATAATAATAATAATAATAATAAATGATTTCCATCTGGAGAACATGATACAGAATTCATGTACAGTTTGCCAAGAAGGTAGAGTGAACGGCACATCTCAATACTACTAAAAGAACCATCTCTCTCTCTCTCTCCTCTCTCTCTCTCTCTCTCTCTCTATACATATACATATATATATATATATATAATATATATATATATATATAACTATATATATATATATATATATATATATATATATATATATCTCGAATCAAAAGCGTGTACATTCATACAGTATTCTGGAAGAGAAATTTCATGAAAACACATCACTAGCTAATCAGACCAATAGTAACCAATTCCTGCCCAAATGGTTCTCTCAATATTACAAATTACAGTCATGTAGAAAGACCTAAGGGAGAATGACATGGATTTACGCAGATGATATAGAATTTACATGTCTCTCACATGGTGCTAGATCCTTCCCATGCCCTAGGGCTGCATAGCAGCATCATCGTGGCTTCTATATCACAATCTAAAAGGAGGGCATGGTACCAAAGCTACCATTCAGAGCTACCATCATACCCTTCAATTTTGAAGACTTATATCCAGTCCAGTGTATTATTTCAATACTTGGCTTCACCTAAACTTCATAATTTCCTTGACTTCACCGAGGCTTCATAATTTCATTGACTTCACATAAGCTTCATAATTTTATTGACTTCACATAAGCTTCATAATTTCATTGACTTCACCTAAACTTCATAATTTTCTTGACTTCACCTAGACTTTACCTAAATCCGTAATTTCCTTGACTTCACCTCAACTTCATAATTTCCTAGATTTCACCTTAACTTCATAATTTTCTTGACTTCATCTCAACTTCATAATTTCCTTGACTTCACTTTAACTTCATAATTTCCCTAATTTCCCCTTAACTTCATAATTTCCATGACTTCACCTCAACTTCATAATTTCCTTGACTCCACTTTAACTTCATAATTTCCCTAATTTCCCCTTAACTTCAAAATTTCCATGACTTCACCTCAACTTCATAATTTCCATGACTTCTCCTAAACTTCATAATTTCCAAGACATCACCTCAACTTCATAATCTCTTTGACCTCACCTTAACTTCATAATTTCCATGACCTCACCTAAACTTCATTTCCATGACTGCTCTTAAACTTCAAATTTCCATGACTTCTCCTAAACTTCATATTTCCATGACTTCTCTTAAACTTCAAATTTCCATGACTTCTCCTAAACTTCATAATATCCTAGACTTTCCATGACTTTACCAGAACTTCATAATTTCCTTGACTTCACCTAAAATTCATTATTTCATTTATGGTACGATATAATAAACTTGAACGCCAAGATTTTTATAAGCTAATAACTCAACCAACCCAAAAGTCATAATGACCGTCAAATGTAACATAGTTAATATATGAAGAAATTAAACGATTATATCAGGATATGTTTCCTAATGAATCACAGCTTGCCAATAAAGGTTAATCTGCAATCCTACCCCGGGATATAACTCGAGCTCAATCTGGCAAATTAAAGATATCGCATGACAGTCATGACTTCTGGTGACCAGAACAAAGGCTACTCCTCTCTCTCTCTCTCTGAGCACACGATGTCTCCTCGGATGGTCTAATAAGTCTTTGAGACATCCTACTCCTTGTAACTCTTTGTAACTCCTTGTAACTCCCGCCCTCTCTCTCTCTTTCTCTCATGCAGTGCACTGCTTGTCTATATATATATATATATAATATATATATATATATATATATATATATATATATATATATCACACGCATACAAACAGACGCAGGGATGTATGTATGAATGCATGTAATAAATATAGTATACATACACATATATACGTATATATATACAGGGTTATACATACATGTGTACACACACACACACACACACACACATATATATATATATATATATATATATATAATGTATGTGTATGTATATATACAAAGGATAACTATATAAACTAATATCCTCAGTTAAACAAACATATCCCTAATCCTAAACATTCCTCTTTTAATAACCAGTTATCAAAATATATTTTTTTTAATTTTCACTACATTTTTTTCCCAAACAATAAGTGCATCTGATCCTTCTCTAAAACCCTGAAAGACACAGGGACCCCATTCCTGCGAGATTCTGCCCAAGTATCTTCCTTGAAGCTGGGCTAAGCCGCATCCTCTCGTGATGGTGGAGAAGGATCATTTCTAAAGCTTGGAATATTGTAGATTTGGGCAGTTTTCTTAGGCTTCATTTAACATTATCAATATACGTGTTTAAATGAACAGTCATGCGATTCTGTTTCAGTGCGTGGATGTGTGCTTGTATAAAATTATATATGTACTTAAATGTACATAGGTATGTGTGTGTGTGTAGAGAAAGAGACGAACATAGACACACACTATATACTACATATATATAACGTATGTGTTTATGTATGCATGCATGTATCTATGTACTTATGTACATAATCTCACCTTAAAATATCCCTGTAAATCTCTCTCTCTCTCTCTCTCTCTCTCTCTCTCTCTCTCTCCCAACAACCCCCCCCACCCTGGACGAAGCTTTAGAAATCCAAAGATTTATATAAGTAATGGAAATAACGGGGGTGTGTGCGTTCCTGCAGTAAATCAGAAGCGAGCGCGTGACCGCCCCCATGAATTTACCAGAGGTCGATTCTATGATTAGAAAGCAATCGAGAAATCCTCTTAGGGTTACGAGAGAGAGAGAGAGAGAGAGAGAGAGAGAGAGAGAGAGAGAGAGAGAGAGAGAATTACCAAGACTGGAAGCAAGTGAGAAAGTATGATGATGTGACTACGAGTACAAGAAGTGGACGCATCAGAAAATGTGAGAGAGAGAGAGAGAGAGAGAGAGAGAGAGAGAGAGAGAGAGAGAGATATTGTCAGCGTGTTTTCTCCAAGTCCGATAATCCTCGCTCTTTCCAGAATAAAACTTCCCTCGGGGTGAGATACCAATTTTTCAGATTCATTCGATGTTAGATTCCTTTTTTTTTTTATTGTTTTATTTGTTTCTTTACCTAATCCTTTGGGATTAAATCCTAATTTTTACAGCCTTCCTAAGGGTTTCAATCTCACTTCTTTGTTGCGTCGTTCGGTTCTCAACTGATTTCTTATTTATAAAATAGACTCCCGGGGTAAGACCCCAATTTTTCAACTACACAGGGTTCAGTCCCATGTTTTCCAAAGCAAATTATCAGGGTTTGATCCCATACACACACACATACAAGCAAAATCACACATACACAAACAAAAGTCGTCCCTTGTGGCAAGCAAAAGAGCAGTCTCGTCAGGCATCATCTTTCCGTGAATCCTTCCCCAAAGATACTACTACTCTGAACTTCTGATCCAATGAATTGATCAATTGTGTCAACCAAGCGATAGCAATAGCAAGAGACTCCTTCCCATTCCCGTGGGGGGAAGTTGATCTCCTCATGCGCCGATGGTCTTGAATCATTTTTATCGGCGTGGCCTCATTTACGGTTAAAAGTAGGTGAGCTTAGGTTGAGCCTTGGCCCGCCGGATGATTCCATTACGCAAAGTAAGGCAGATGTACAACAAAACATTGTGCATTATACACTAATAGTTATAGAGTAAAACTTTTCACAGTGAAAATTTTGGTTTCTAATGACTAAGGTATTAAGGAACGAGATTTTTTCACACCTACTCCCAAAAAGATACGTGTTATATGCATATACAAATTCTGTGTAGGCTAACGTGTTAACTGTATTCACAGAACACTGAACAAGAACTTGAAAATCATTCAAGAACTTGAAAATCATTAAAAATAACTAAATTAATTATAGCTAACAGAATCTCAGAACAGTTCTAAATGATTACCGCTTTACTCATTAAATACATTACTTTTTAACACCTCAGAAAATTCTAAAAGATTACCATGCTTTACCCATTAAGTAAATCGTAATCTAACTAAATTAATTTGGTCGATAAATGTTCCATACGTATGTCCTTTCTTTGTTTAACTTCAACTAGCGAATCTACCATAACGAACGATAGCAATCACGACTGATGTATCATAACACAATAACTCACTTCTGTACAGTCTTTGTCCCCGTTATACATGCAATAAGCACAATAAAAAAAAAAAAAAAAAAAATGAGTGAAAGAACAAACCAATTTTTCCGAAAGTGAAGGACGATACTGTTGTCAGTCATAGGAGGGGGGAGAGGGTGTATGACATCAATGGATGATCGGCTCTCTCTCTCTCTCTCTCTCTCTCTCTCTCTCTCTCTCTCTCTGTGATCAATATAGCTAACACCACTACAGCCACACTCACACTCACACACACACACCCCGCCTTCCCGAGAGCCATGAGGGAAATAAACTAATGATATACATATCTTGGGAGGAGAAAAGAGGGAGGGGGTAGTACGATTTGGGACCAGGAGAGGGAGGGGGAGGGGGAGGGGGAGGGTGGAGTGAGATGAGGAAGTGGAAGTGAGGCGAAAGGGCAAAAAGAGGGAAGGAAGGAGAAAGGAGTACAAGCAAGAAGGGGGTGGGGAGTGAAAGCAATAGAGGTGAAGTGATGAGAGAGAGAGAGAGAGAGAGAGAGAGAGAGAGAGAGAGAGAGAATGGAAAAGGGAGAGAAAGAGAGGGTGGAGCGATAAAAGACACGGAACTAAAATGAGGAAGGAGTACATGGGAGAGAATGACAGATTATTATGATATAATTATGACGCAGTGATAAGACGAGAAACGCAATAATCAGTATAACCGTCAAGAGAGAGAGAGAGAGAGAGAGAGAGAGAGGATATGAAAGGGAATGGGGGAAAAAAGGGGATCCAATGGGATGGAAGAGATTGACGCTCCACCCCTATTGGAGATACCGAGGGGAGCCCCTAAAAATAAAAAAAGGATAAAAAAAAAGGTAGAAGAGGAGGAGGAGGAGGAGGAGGAGGAGGGGAAGAAAGAACGAGGATGCGGAAGGGATTATTGATTTACAAGCAATGAAAAGCATATAATTCTACAAGGCTTCTCATTTGAAAGTAAACAATATTAACTATTAAATGTGCACAAAAGACTATTTCAGGTTATAAAATACATTTTAGCCACAAAGAAAGGCAGGAGAAGAGAGAGAGAAGAGAGAGAGAGAGAGAGAGAGAGAGAGAGAGAGAATGACATTCTATGGTGTATAAAGACGGGCAAAGGTTACTATTTATGGCGCTAGTAGGCTACTCCAAACGTTCCCACACTGCTGACGAAAATATATGTGGCCATTAAGTGATCATTGTGAGAATTTGTGTCAAAAAGTTCGCTCAAACGCTCGTAGGCGGTATATATATATATCTATATATATTATATATATATATATATTATCATATATATATATAATATATATATATATGTGTGTGTGTGTGTGTGTGTGTGTGTGTGTGTGCGTGTGTGTACGGGACTTGTAGAAATATCCGCTGCACGATTTATTTTATTCACACCAGGTTACATGGCTTCACAATATCAGTGGTCACTGGATTAGTTAAGAGATAAAAGAAAAAAAGTCAAAATGTTTTGTATTTCGTCTCCGAATAGGTGGTCCATTTAACACTTGAAAAGACACAGCCATTCAACTGGGGGGCCTAATTTAGCGTGACAAAACTGAGCGAACCAATGTTCAGTATAAAAAAAAAAAAAAATTCAACCCGAGAGAGAAAGAGAGAGAGAAAGGTCAATAAATATGGAAAAAGATAAGATGAAGTTCATACAGAGAGAGAGAGAGAGAGAGAGAGAGCAATCTACCATACGGCCGAAATAAACACGCAATATCTTTTCCCCTCGTATCCGAAATATCTGGTCTCGCGTCCAAAATCCGGGGAGGGGACTAAACAACGACCCCCTTTCCTACCTCGGGACCCGAAATTCGCTTTTCCTCGCCGATGATAAAAATGATAATGGGAAAAATTTAGGAGCTGTCAGAAACATGCTCCCTCATAGAATATTTTCCATGCGGGGGCTATGCCCCACTCTGATTTCGGGAAGGACAATTTTCTCCGGAAATCGGGAATTCTGCTGTCAGTCCGATGGAGCACAACCTGATTTTTGAAGAAATACGTAGTAATTGTTGCTCTCTCTCTCTCTCTCTCTCTCTCTCTCTCTCTCTCTCTCTCTCTCTCTCTCACTAAAATACAAAAGAAGAATACTCCGCTAACATCGTGTGTTGCAATGGCGTTATAAGTATTGAGTTGTTCCTTCAGTTTACACCAGATGCTGGTAATTTCAAAATGAAGATTGTTGGGAAAAATCTTCTGCCTTAAGGAGAGATAAATCTAATTAAGAAAACTGAAGGGCACCTCAATAATAATAATAAAAATAATCATCATCATCATCATCATCATATTATTATTATTATTATTATTATTATTATTATCATTATTATTATTATTATTATAAGTTAATCCGTAGGCTGATTTTGTATTAGAGGTAAATCTTACAACTAACGATTCAAAATTTGGTTAACAATATTTATGATCGGAACCACTAAGGGTATATTGAGACTTAGTCCTGAATAAGATCTCCCTTCATCAACTTTCGCAGTACAGCCATCTTTGCCTAAACCAAATTCTACCGTTTTTAATTAGATTCTAAGTTAATATGTAACATGCCATACTACGATACACACACACACACACACACAAATAAACAATAAACAAATCCCAGATCGAGAACGCAATTTCATTTACGCTTTACACTTCACCAGAAGTAAATACTTTAATGAAAATGAAAATGCAAGGAAATAAATTTTCCATAACAATAAACTAACATTCAACGGACTTCAACAATATGAGAGAACGCTTTTAAGAAAAAAGTGACACTTTGTTAGAGGAATAAGAAATAGTTTTTTTTAATTAATGTAAGGAAAATAAATTTTCCCAAAGATTACAATAACAATATTCAATAGACTCCAACAATCAGAGGGATCTCATTTTAAGCTTGTATAAAGAAAAAGTGACAATTTTTCTTCGAAGAATATTTTTCTTTTTTTAAGGAAAGCAAAGTGTAAAATCCCAGACTGGAATTCACCCTGTCGAGCAAGCAGACCTACAGCAAGTTCCCAAACCCGGTAGCTGCTGCTTGCAGAGCCGGTGTCAAAAGGCCTT
>NC_061091.1:21280895-21315895 GCF_015104395.2 Macrobrachium nipponense
CCTAAGACAACGGAGAACTAAAGCATATCACAAGTAATCTCCCTTTAGCTGCTCTAACTAAAAAAGGCTTAAATAATAATAATAATAATAATAATAATAATAATAATAATAATAATAATAATAATAATAAGGAATAAGGGGATACCAACAGAACAAACTATTCGTAACCAACCAGAAAAGACTATACAGCCAACTAAGAGGGGAAGACAACCACCCAGAAATTCCTGAAGCCGAACCAAGTAAGAGACTCTGGGAAAAACATATGGAGCAATCCGGTATCACACAACAAACATGCAACATGGCTCCAGGAAGTCAAGGAAGAAGAAACAGGGAGAGTAAAAACAAAGATTCACAGAGATCACGACAGACCACAGTCAGACACCAACTAAAGAAAATGCCAAACTGGAAAGCCCCAGGTCCCGATGAAATCCATGGATACTGGCTCAAAAACTTCAAGGCCCTACACCCACGAATAGCAGAACAACTCCAGCATTGTATCTCAAATCACCAAGCACCCAATGATGACCACAGGAAGAACATCCTTAGTACAAAAAGACAAGAGTAAGGGAAAATATAGCCAGTTAACTACAGGCCTATCACCTGCCTACCAATAATGTGGAAGTTACTAACAGGTTATCATCAGTGAAAGGCTATACAACTACCTAGAGGAGACAAACACCATCCCCACCAACAGAAAGGCTGCAGAAGGAAGTGTAGGGGCACAAAAGACCAGCTCCTGATAGACAAAATGGTAATGAAGAACAGTAGGAGAAGGAAAACCAACCTAAGCATGGCATGGATAGACTATAAGAAAGCCTTCGACATGATACCACACACATGGCTAATAGAATGCCTGAAAAATATATGGGCAGAGGAAAATACCATCAGCTTCCTCAAAAATACAATGCGCAACTGGAATACAATACTTACAAGCTCTGGAATAAGACTAGCAGAGGTTAAAGTATCAGGAGAGGGATCTTCCAGGGCGACTCACTGTCCCCACTACTCTTCGTAGTAGCCATGATTCCCACGACAAAAGTACTACAGAAGATGGATGCCGGGTACCAACTCAAGAAAAGAGCAACAAAATCAACCATCTGATGTTCATGGACGACATCAAAGCTGTTATGGTAAGAGCATCAAGGAAATAGATACCCTAATCCAGACTGTAAGGATTGTATCTGGGGACATCAGGATGGAGTTTGGAATAGAAAAATGCGCCTTAGTCAACATACAAAAAGGCAAAGTAACGAGAACTGAAGGGATAAAGCTACCAGATGGGAGCAACATCAAACACATAGATGAGACAGGATACAAATACCTGGGAATAATGGAAGGAGGATATATAAAACACCAAGAGATGAAGGACACGATCAGGAAAGAATATATGCAGAGACTCAAGGCGATACTCAAGTCAAAACTCAACGCCGGAAATATGATAAAAGCCATAAACACATGGGCAGTGCCAGTAATCAGATACAGCGCAGGAATAGTGGAATGGACGAAGGCAGAACTCCGCAGCATAGATCAGAAACCAGGAAACATATGACAATACACAAAGCACTACACCCAAGAGCAAAATACGGACAGACTATACATAACACGAAAGGAAGGAGGGAGAGGACTACTAAGTATAGAGGACTGCGTCAACATCGAAAACAGAGCACTGGGGCAATATCTGAAAACCAGTGAAGACGAGTGGCTAAAGAGTGCATGGGAAGAAGGACTAATAAAAGTAGACGAAGACCCAGAAATATACAGAGACAGGAGAAAGACAGAAAGAACAGAGGACTGGCACAACAAACCAATGCACGGACAATACATGAGACAGACTAAAGAACTAGCCAGCGATGACAATTGGCAATGGCTACAGATGGGAGAGCTAAAGAAGGAAACTGAAGGAATGATAACAGCGGCACAAGATCAGGCCCTAAGAACCAGATATGTTCAAAGTACGATAGACGGAAATAACATCTCTCCCATATGCAGGAAGTGCAATACGAAAAATGAAACCATAAACCACATAGCAAGTGAATGCCCGGCACTTGCACAGAACCAGATACAAAAAGAGGCATGATTCAGTGGCAAAAGCCCTCCACTGGAGCCTGTGCAAGAAACATCAGCTACCTTGCAGTAATAAGTGGTACGAGCACCAACCTGAGGTTAGTGATAGAAAACGATCAGGCAAAGATCCTCTGGGACTATGGTATCAGAACAGATAGGGTGATACGTGCAAACAGACCAGACGTGACGTTGATTGACAAAGTCAAGAAGAAAGTATCACTCATTGATGTCGCAATACCATGGGACACCAGAGTTGAAGAGAAAGAGAGGGAAAAAATGGATAAGTATCAAGATCTGAAAATAGAAATAAGAAGGATATGGGATATGCCAGTGGAAATCGTACCCATAATCATAGGAGCACTAGGCACGATCCCAAGATCCCTGAAAAGGAATCTAGAAAAACTAGAGGCTGAAGTAGCTCCAGGACTCATGCAGAAGAGTGTGATCCTAGAAACGGCACACATAGTAAGAAAAGTGATGGACTCCTAAGGAGGCAGGATGCAACCCGGAACCCCACACTATAAATACCACCCAGTCGAATTGGAGGACTGTGATAGAGCAAAAAAAAAAAAAAAAAAAAAAAAAAAAAAAAAAAAAAAAAAAAAAACAAAAAAAAAAAAAAAAAAAAAAAAAAAAAAAAAAAAAAAAAAAAAAAAAAAAAATAATAATAATAATAATAATAATAAACGATTTCATATCCGCATAAGCCATTTACATCAATATAATTACGTTCGCAAACATACTTGTGATTTCAATTCATACGCTCTGTTGAGGCATTGTCTTTCTGACACGCTAATCATATTTAATGTAAGCTTATACAATTTTGGCGCCTATTATTTTACAACACTCTTCCAATTTCCTGTGCCTTTTCTAATCCTCATGACTAAAGTTCTGAATGAAAAAGTTTAAATCGTCGACATGTTTCTCCATATCTTGACTTCAATTATCCCACAACAGTTCTGCACCTACATCAACTGTTATTATTATTATTATTATTATTATTATTATTATTATTATTATTATTATTATTATTATTATTATTATTATTATTATTATTATTATTATTATTATCATTTGTTTCTCTGATATTAAACAGCCATGGATATATGTATATTACGCTTGTCTCAAACCCACTTTTACACCAAGCTAGTCACTGCCAGTTTCATATTCTAACAAACGTATATATACTTAAAAACAAAGTTTTGATTGGAGTTTGAATGGTTTTTGTTTGCATGTGATGAAATAAATAGATAGATAGATAGATAGATAGATAGATAGATAGATAGATAGATAGATAAATAAATAGACATATCCAGTTATTAACATTACAAGCTCTTGAATATGGTATAACAAAAGTACATCAAACAGCACATAGCTTAAATCTTTAAGAAAAGCACATCTAAACTAGAACACTTGAAACCATGTTATATAATATCTTCAGAATATTAATTTTTACAATTAAAAAGGAAATGTAGCTAAACAAACGAAAACCATAACTATTGCAACTTTCCTTGAGAAGCATAAAACTACATATACTCTTAAAGAAAGAAAAAAAAACATAACATCCAACATGCCGAACAACACCTTTAAACAATCTACAGTATTTCCTCACACATACATATGGTGTATATGTACAAGCATAGTACTGCAGCACGGTTTAAGCAGAAAAGTGCACATAAGCTTAATGTGTAAGTAGAAGAAATCTACAAGTCTGAAGTATATATCAACACAAACCATTCCACATTCAACACATACATATGGAATTACATAAATGCCCCGATCATATCACAAATAAATTTTTACTTGTAAAACGAAGACTTGAAATTAAATTTACGATTTAAATAGAGAAACAATCTACAGGTCTGGAGTACACCCAACGTAAACCTTTCCACAGTCAACACATACAAATGGACTTCCATAATAAATATAGGTACCTCTACTACCTAGCATTTAAATTAACATTTTGTGAATGTAGGGCGTGAAAACTAGCGCAATCTAATCAGGTACCCTGAATTTAAAAGAAATCAACCAATTCATAAACAAATTTAAAAAAACATTCTCAAACAATTTCAAACTAATACTGGCAACTTCCTTCCCTTTCTTTAAGTGGAAATTACACTCGGTTAATTACACCGAGTCATATTAAGTTTCATCGGCTGATCAACGGGCGGCAATCAATTATCAATTTCGGTGTCCAGTTGCACATCGATGATACCGGATCGTCCAGTTTCAGGACCGACAAAAAAGAATGAAAAATTCATTCCTGTATATCTGTCCTTGATAGATCAATTAACCCTATCCTCTGTTATGAAGGAAAGTAGATCAGTTGTCATATAATGCAGACCAGTTTGGTATACCACTGGTCAGGCTTTCTTATGCTATAGGATTTTATACCCGGTCATCTAGTTTAAATGACTGGTCACGATTGACTTATTAACAAATTTATTTGTAAACCTAACTTTTTACTATCCACACAAGATACATCCAAATATAAATATGAACACTAAAAGATATAAATGGCATGAAGAGGAAAAGAGTTCCATCTTATTCAAAAGTCAACCATTCACCTTGTACGTACACTAGAAATCTTTAAATTTAGCTCTAATCCCCTTAAGGTATTCAGAGCAATAATAGTCTTCACAAATTTCCATATTAGTACAAAATGTATCATTGGACCAAGCACAGGATAAAAGAAACACTAAAACAGTTTGAAATGTATATAAGTCACTAATACTCTCCCTGACAGATTAAAAAAAATAATACACAGGAAACCTAAAATTATCAGTAAATGTAAACTTTAACATATACGTACATATATTTAAACTCTGTCTTTAATCTAAAATGGCTTGAATTAATCTGGTATACAGACATGGTTTCAACTTAGTTCACAAAACATTTATGTAAATCATAATCACTTTAATTTACATAACTTAAGGGCAGGTGACGGAGGAGAGAATTTTCCACAAATGATATAAGATATCTCTCCACGTTAGCTATCTATATATCTAGCTATTTATAAATCTACATATCTATACGTATATATATATATTTAATATATATATATATATAATTATCATATATATATATATATATATATATATATATATGTGTGTGTTGTGTGTGTATTTGTAAGCTGTATTGGTCTTTGCAGTATAATGTGTCTATCAATGCATAACAGTTGCTTAATAAATCGCTCATTAAGTATAATAAAATTATAATTCGAGTAACATATAGATCTCTCTCTCTCTCTCTCTCTCTCTCTCTCTCTCTCTCATGCAGTTTACAATAAACAAATAAAAACAGGCTGAGGTGCAAGGAACAGGTGAAAACAGCTGCAGGGGAAAGAAAAAAAATATATATTCCTCTACAAAAAAAAAAAATAACAAAAAAGTTACTCGATCAGAGGATAAGCAACCCCCAGGGGTTGGGAAGGGGAAGGGGGAAGGGGAGGGGAGACATATCCTTGACATTACCCGGTGTAAACTCCCCCCCCCCCCCCCCCCTTTTCATTTTTGCATCCCTGGCAGTAAATAATGTCATATACAAATGTTGCAGGGAAGTTCTTACAGTAAAGAGATTTAGCGCTCTTGGGGAAAGTGTAGTGCGTCAATAAAATCCTTATGGTACAAAAAACAAATACACACACACACACACACAACACACACACACATATATATATATAATATATATATATATATATATTATATATATATAATATCATATCATTATTATTATAATAAAATATATCAAATAAATAATATGCATACATATAGGTATAAATTAAATAACATATAATTACGTAAAACATATGTATATATATGGATATATATATATATATATATATATATATATATATATATATATATATATATATATATCAGCTTAACCTACACGATATCTACAGTTAATGATT
Organism: Macrobrachium nipponense; assembly: GCF_015104395.2. Lineage (NCBI taxonomy): Eukaryota > Metazoa > Arthropoda > Malacostraca > Decapoda > Palaemonidae > Macrobrachium > Macrobrachium nipponense. Next base: position 21,286,873 of record NC_061091.1, read on the forward strand.
TGTTAACTAAAATAATCACTTGAGGAATATCAACGTATTCGTTACTGGAAAAAAAATGTCAAAGAATACATGAACCGTAGCCATTTATCTATTTCAAAACATTTCTTATTTCCTATGAGATTGCTTGGATGATCCTTCAGCACGAATTCCTACCATGCCTTCCACATCTTCCTAAATTCATTCACATCACCTCTGCTTGATTTCCACGCCAAAAAGGGCAAGAGATTAGCTAAGTGGAGCAGGGTATATATTTATATACATCTTTTCATTTTATCTCCCAAATTCCTCTAGCTAGAGGATTTATGCATACACAGATGCTACTAATCTTCCTCGACCCACGCTCTCTCTCTCTCTCTCTCTCTCTCTCTCTCTCTCTCTCTCTCTCTCTCTCTCTTGCTAAAACAATAAACAGATCGTGAATTCTTATCTCGAAGTGTTCTTGATCAATCGCGATAATTTACAATTTACTGCCTGCAAAACTCAAAACTATAGTCTCTCTCTCTCTCTCTCTCTCTCTCTCTCTCTCTCTCTCTCTCTCTCTCTCTCTCTCTTGAACACGTTAAGAAATCCACACAATTTCTCACATCAAACAGATCGAAAATCTATATACTTTCAGATCTGCAAGTCAGTTCTCAATATGCTTACTGCAAAACCACGATCTCTCTCTCTCTCTCTCTCTCTCCCCTGCTTGCAATATTACGTAACATGAACACAAGACGGATGGAGAACCTTGCCCAAACGCCTACTCACACACGTACCAATTTAACAGCAGGGCCGTCTAGCTTTAGCCAGAGGCTATATTCTACCACATTTAGATTCTATTTATTCACACCGAGAGAGAGAGAGAGAGAGAGAGAGAGAGAGAGAGAGAGAGAGAGAGAGAGAGAGAGAGGGAGGGTTTCCTTGCAGTGGGAAAAGGATTTAGTAAAATTCATTTACGGTTATACCAAATTATTATTATTATTATTATTATTATTATTATTATTCAGAAGACGAACCCTAATCAATGGCAACAACCTCACAGAGGCTATTAATAAACGCTTTATTTTTCTTAAATTAATATTTCCAGCCTAATTTCAAAATAAGAAAAAGAAAATATATATGTATATTTCATAAAAGAAAGAAATTATTCCCAAGCACATCTTCAAGAAGGTTCTACGAACCTAAAATTACTTTAGTTTTAACTTAATTTTACCTTGTTGCACTGCAACATTTCACGTAAACGATTTAAATTTAGCATAAGTACCAAAATAAAAACCAATTAAATTAAAATTATCACAGACAACTTGGAAAAAAAAAGCTGTAACAACGAATCTGGAAACTACTAACAAAAAGGGAAATCCTTTTTCATAAATAAAAGGATCTAGCAAATAAAAAAAAATAAAAAACATACCATGAAAAGAAGAAAAAAAAAAAGAGAGGCTACCTGATAAAAAAAAAAAACTTCACTAGATTCACGAAAAAATTAAAAGACTAACCATTTAAAAAATACTGCACTAGATTTATGAAAAAAAGAAAGAAAAAACGAATTACTAAAAAATATTACTGCTCTAGAGTTACAGGCGGGAATCAAACATCCTCCCTTTAAATCAGAGGTCGTAAACATAAGCCCACCCAAAAAAAGAAAAGAAAAAAAATCCACACATAAAAAACAAACGAATAAAACAGTCGGTCAACATTAACGGCACCTGTGACGGTTGCCCTTGAGCAAACAGGCCGCTATGAAAGCGGCGTCGGACGCAAATCACTCCTAACTACTCCGGCGCGACGCAAACAGACCTATTCGGAACGGCGCGACCGCGCGACAATGAGGGAACGGATGTGACACCCTAGCCGTTGCATAATATTTGCTTGCGTATGAGAGAGAGAGAGAGAGAGAGAGAGATGCAAAAATTTGAGACCAAAGGGGGGGGGGGGGGGGGGGAGGTGGGGGGGGGGGGGGGGGGGGCTCTAGGATACGCAAGAGAAGTTAGTATTCCATCTGACAAAAGTTTACAATAGTGAAATAGGACTACTAAGACTTGGTTAAAAAGCTAAGTCCAAAGGCGCACGCACTCACACACACACACACACATATATATACCCGAAAAATTGCCCGGCTGTCAAGAGAACGTTTTATCTTTTACTTACAATAAATTGTTAGAAGCGTGTCAAGTTGTCTAATTATTTTTAATTTCCAAACCTTTAAATGAAGTTTATTTTTTGTTAGGATTTTGTTTTATTTTGCCTGCTTCTACGTCTAAGAAAGGTTCACGAATTTTAATCTTGTATTTTGTTCAATTTTTCTTGGAATGACTTTAAAGTTGCTCTAATTCTGTATTTGAATTTTGGTCTTAACCTTGAAAATGAGAAGTCTGAGACGCTGGCAAACAGGAGAGAGAGAGAGAGAGAGAGAGAGAGAGAGAGAGAGAGAGAGAGAGAGAGAGAGAGAGAATGGATACCAAAGCTGTAGAAGACAATAATGTAATCCTGCAATGTCGTTACTGACACGAGCTGAAGACATCATCCTAACATGAACACACACCAACTATTCTCATACTAAAACAGTACGAACAGAAAATTACCATGAGTAAGGTTACATAATACTAACATATATCTACAGACACACACACAATATATATTTTAATATATATATATATATATATATATATATATATATATATATATATATACATACATAATATATATACATACATACATATATAACATATATACATACATATATATATATATAATATATACATATATATACATATATATATAATACATATATATATATAATATATATAATATAATATATATATATATATATATATATATATATATATATATATTATATGCGTATAAAACCGTGTTGATATATATAAGCCGAGCTGAAATGAAGTACATAATGATAAAGCACCACTGACAACAAACAAGAGAACATGAAATTAAATTAGAGAGAGAGAGAGAGGAGAGAGAGAGAGAGAAACACAAGCCTCTCTCGACTCATGGAAGAGAGTAGTGACAGTCGTGGTAGCCCTTCGAGGGAGTTAGTGTGGGTTTGTGGGCACCCATAAAAACCGAGGAGGCCGTGTGCCTGTCTGTTTAGCTCTCTGCACTCCTAATAACCCCCCACCCACCCACACCAACTCCCACTTCCCTTTCCCCCTCCACAGTCTCCAATAGGGGTTCCTTACGGTCTATGTCAACATCACACACACACACATACACAGCGTTTCCGTTTGTCAGCCGAGAGAGAGGGAGAGGGAGAGAGAGAGAGAGAGAGAGTGCTATCGTCAATGATATAAGCAAACTTAAAGAGGAGCAACGTTTCCGTCTGTCACTTCAATAGGTACGAGAGAGAGAGAGAGAGAGAGAGAGAGAGAGAGAGAGAATTATATTACTTATATAAAAAAGATTAAAGATGAACATTCCCATCTTTTGTACCATTGCTTCCATCATCATTATCATCATCCTGATCAGCATTGATGTGACATGACTTGTTCTCAATGTCATATTATTATTATTATTCAGATCAAACCTGCTCATGTGGAACAAGCCTACAGGGACCACTGAAATGAAATTCAATCTTCAATAGGTTGCTGTCAGTTATAAAACTTTACTTTTGATCCTCGTTTTAAACATAAGATGAAGACATTTTCCCTTCATACTCTGGACATGTCATTGAAAATGTAGCCTTCAATATTACCATTTCTCTACAAAATTTAGTTCAGAAAATTAAACAAAACCTCCCTATTTTCTAAATATACATCGTAGTCCTGTTCTCAAATACCGAGCAATCAACATCAGTTCCATTAAGTGTATAATTGAGTTTCCATCACAACCGAGACACAAATCAGTTTACCCTTTCCTAAAGCCCTGTTCTGAGACTGAAATGTTATATGCACCCGAAATTAATTACCGCTTAAAAGATCAAAAGGAATGGCGCAGGCCCGTGAGAAATAGTGGAGCCAGTTGTTAATCTCAAATTGTTTGACTTTCTGGAATGGAAAATGGAGTACATATAATGATGAACAAGAATAAGCACTAAATTAGCCATAAAGTACTCATACAGTGATGAACAAGAATAAGCACTAAATTAGCTACAATTGTGAGTAGGAATTAGCAAAGGATTAGATGTATTGATGAACAAGGATTAGCGATAAATTAGCTGTAGCGATGAGCAAGAATTACCAATAACGATATGCATGAATAAGACGCAGATTGGCTATAACTATGAATAAGAACTAGCAGAAGATTAGCAAGTAAAGATGAGAAAGAATTAACAGTGGATTAGGTATAATTATGAGCAAGCATCAGTACTGAACTAGCTGTACGGATGAGAAAGAATTGACAGTGGATTAACTGTAGTGATGAGCAAAATTTAACAATTAATTAGCTATTATTATGAGCAAATTAGCCGAAACGATAGGATAGAATTAGCAGTGAATTGGCTATAACAATCAGCAACAATGAGCTAAAACGATGAAATCTGTGTGCTGCAGTTATATAATTCTCGTGAAGAAAAACAAGCTTTGATGATCACTGTTGCTGTGACTTTATCTCATAATAATTAATTATAAAAATAGGATAATATGAAGGTGCCCTACGATGACGATTAATATCGCGGGTATAATAATCGCTTTGCTTAGTTTAGACGAATTTGGGGTCAATTCATGAAAACAAGAAGGGGATATCATCCAGTTTTTATCGAGAAAATAAAAGTATACTAAAACAACATGACGGGGAAGAAGGTCACTGGCTTTCTTTTTTTTAATAGAGCTTAAAACATTCCCTTTTGTGAAATTATCCCAAAGTAATGGACTCCGCTTCCTTAGATACGAACAAACTTAACAGTAAACATGGTCACAGTTAACTAAATAAAACACCTTGAAATTAAAACAACGAATAATCTTTTGCGTCAATAGACAAACTTGTCAATTGATTGCATTATATACATTACTTAAAAAAAACCTACGTTCAGAATAGCTTTTGTTCAGGTAAAAAGCCCCTCTTCTCTGTTTCTCGTCGCAACATAAAAACAAACACTAGATAAAATAAGAAAAAATAAAAAGTTGACTTCGGGGCTAATGGCCCTTCCAGCGGCAAAGGGTCACAATGGGGCCGATAGCCAAAAGGCATAAAAAATGTGAGATGTTCTTTCATATCAAAATTGTGGTTACATAAAATAAATATATGTATCAAAATATACACTTTACACAAATGTAGCCACCCACCATTGTCATAATTCACAAAACGAATGAAAAAAAGTATTGGAGCGAGTATATATATGAATAAATATATATATATATATATATATATAATATATATATATATATATATATATATATATATATGTATATATACACACACACACACACTAGACTGGCTTACACGGCACGTATTACATTTAAGGCAGAAAAAAAATCAGCCTTCAGGCATTATTCATAATGATGACCTTTCCAACGCCAAAAATATGAATGCGAAACGGCAAAAGCTCGCTTATGACGTGCAGTGCGTGCTACAAGGCAGTAAGTATAAACTGCCGTGCAGGCATTCACGTGCACTTGACTCGTTGACGTGCACTTCGCTAAGTAAAACCATGATGCCCAAATGATACGCTTGGCCGAGCTAAAGACACTGTACGTACGGGAAATGAATGACGGCGCGTATCTTACGAGATAATACGCATGATTACATACGTTACGCACGCAAAGGAAATTTTTCTCGTCTTGTAAGCCGTGTCACGATCGTCTGCGTAAGGGTTTTGCAACATTCACACTCATAAAAAAATTTCTATATATATTTTAACACAATCTAAACTATAAGGATTAATGCCGTTGACATAATCTCCCAGCCTGTCAAAGATAAACTGCACAAAAAAGTTTTGCTAAACTATCATCATATGGAATGAATTGGATTTTTTCCCAATATAATTCTCTTCTCTGTTTTGTGACAGTTTTCATCATCTTATTATGTTTCCCAATCCTGTAAGGGCAGTTAAGTAATAAAGGATGGACTAATAAATTAATTACAGGAGGCAACGCTTCCCAGAAATTAAAACCGCACATTGATTGTGTTGTCTTCCATACTATCACATCAGACGATAAAAATACAGAGAGAGACTTGCCCAAGCTCTCATCTAAGGAAACCTGACTTTTTCAAACTATTATTATTACTACCAATCAGATAACGCTAGCTGTTCTTGTGTACAGAAAAGGGGAATGGTTTACTTACGGATAATTTTCCGACAAAGATAAGCAACAGTACGATCCTCTGTTGGGAAAAACATTTGTCTATTTCCCTAAGAAAGGTATCAGCTGCTGTTTCACATCTTATAAGGACATTATTGACCTGATTCCCTTCTTAAGTCAACCCTTGTTCTATTTCCTCGTTTTCCATTACTGTCAATGCAGATTTTTCTTTTTTTTCATATTTCTTAAGATTTTCGAAACAAAAACTACGAGAATAATCTCCAACTTTAATTATGGGTTGAAAAGTATTATTTTTCAGTGTTTAAATGTAATACGATGAGATGCTAAAAGAAGCTTAGCTTAACCTTACTACTGTTATTTAAAAATGTAATCGTGGTAAAGTTCTTATAAACAATTTTAGTGACATAGTATTCATGTCTTTTCCTCTTAATATCAGGTTTTCTACGCATACTCGTATTCATAACTTCAAAAATTCTCCATTATGTTTGTCAACGTGATCCGTTTCCAGAGCATTATTTATAAGAACTAGTTTTAATTTCTTTAAATCACAGACATATTTTGACACTTGAATAGGGGTACACAACTTACATTACAGTATATGGTACAGTATGTAAAAAAAATGCAAGTAGAATTATTCCTTGACTCTGAATAATGATTTAGTAGTATCTTTATTTGCCAGATAAAAAAGTGAAGATCATAGGTGCAAAAGGGTTATGAATATGGAGGCGGAGGGAAGGAGAAGAAGAGGAAGGCCAAAGTTCAGCTGGAAGGATACGACAGCAAATGACATGCGGGAGAAAGGTCTAAGAAGTCAGGATGCACTGGACAGAGGAAGGTGGAGAAGGCTGAGAGAAAACAGCTACCCGTATAGAAACGGGCAAAGCTGAAGACAAAGAAGTACTACCTTTGTTTACCAGAAACAGTAAAAAAGAAAGAAAAAAAGCATGAGTAACGAAAAGAAACAAACAGAAATATATTGTAAAGAAAAGACCTGACAACAGTTGATAAAACAGGCATTACAATTTTTTTTTTTTTAACTTTGAGCAAAGTCTCAGGCTCTCAGCTATCGTAAATAAAATATCCCATCAATGGCACTTCACGACGGCAAATGCATTATTGAAAATCAGCGGGTAAAAGCGAAAAGAATTATATTTGTAAAAAGCAACGCACGACGAGAAATATTTGAAATGCAATGAATGAGTCATGGCCACAGAAATAAAACAGCGAGGCTTCACGAGTTTCTGATTACAAAATAAACGCGTCACATAAATGTCAGATGCTTTCATCAAATACTTTCAGAATGTAAAATCACAAAAACATTTCAAATTCATTACACAGATATATAATAATCACAAAAATCATTTCACATGCATTACACTGCAATTATAAGTCACCTACACGAAACACGACTGCTGTCTCATAAATTATATAACATAACAAAACCGATTAAACATTTTTTCCAATCTAATAAATTAATTCAACTTTATATATAGTAATTTAAACACGATTACTGTAATCACAAGCTCAAGTACAATACTACTGGTATGAAAAAATACGAAAAAGCATTAAAATATTCAACATCCATCCAAAAGTATCAAGGCAGAAAAATAACGTAATTAAAAATGAATACGTCACAGCGACCTCTGCCTGACCTTCGACCTTTGCCCGGGCCAATATGCCCAAACGCCAAAGGACACGAATAATGACGTTGTAGTTCGCGACAGCTGATGTTTATCCGGCGAGATGCAGGGGCACGAGGTCAAAAGGAAGGGGATGGAGAGGTCACGGCAGAGGTCAACACGGGTCACCGCAAAGGTCAGGGCTGAGGCTGCGCCAACGTTGATGCTGATCATATGCATCCAGTCAAAACGATTATACAACGAGCGGTGATGTGTGTGTGTGTGTGCTTATGGGAGAGAAGGGGCCGATGGGAGGGGGAAGGCTGTAGTGCTACAGCAAAAAAAAAATGAAAATAAAAATAAAATAAATAAATAAATAAATAAATAAATAAATAAATAAATAAAAAACAATAATAACTTATTTCATCTTAGCGACAGTGCACAAGTACCATGAGAAGATAATCGGTATATGTATACCTATATACATATGTATGTATACCTTATGCAAACTACTACTTGGGAATTGAAATCCGATTACACGAATCTCAATAAAACATTAATATTATTATAAGTACCTGATTTAACTACATATTATTTAAATGTGCATCCAAATACTTGCAAAGACTATTTATAGACCACAGAAAATTGAGGTACTGACATCATAGCTTTGCGTCAAAATCAAACTTTATTTCTTGTTTTCAAATGAATGAATTTTACTAATTTCTGTCGTAAAATTGCTGCCTAATTAAAGTCTTGTTTTCTTAATATTAAGCCAATCACCAATATCAATAATAAAATTATGAATTTCCCATCACACTGCTATTCTCATGTGAGGTACATCAAAAGATTTTGATAACCGTATTAGGCCCCTTGTCTAAGATTTAGATAAAAAAGGACTCACTCAAAATACTTGCCTTCTTAACAGCAAGTACGTGGTATTTCCAGCCTTGTCTCTGTCACATAACTGTTTATTATGGCAAAAATGACTTCATCACTCCAAAGATCTCAATGTCAGATGTCAAACCTTGTTCATGCAATCAATAACTAGAGGAAAACCTGTCTTTCTTGCCTTGTCTTTCAAACCGAGGTAAAGGAAGTCTAAGAGGGCTTTGAACTGTCATTGCTTTGGTCAACAAATCCATACTGCAATCGCTAATAACTTTTCCTTCTGCCTTTATAGCAACTATTTGCTGCATTTTCTTTTTACACTGGTTCTATTTAAATAGCTTCCTTCTGACTGATCATGTCTATAACCTTAATAAACTATTGCTCAGACATTGCTAAGGCTAATATGCATCTGTTATTATTATTATTATTATTATTATTATTATTATTATTATTATTTTTTATTATTATTATTATCTAGAGATCTAATACACACCACGACAATCAATGTAACACCCTTCACAATTGTTTGATGACAAAACTTACTTCAGTATTCCTATACTTTTCTCAGTTATTATATATTATCTTTGTCGTTTCTGTCTGCTTTCGCCGCACCACCACCACCTCATCAACAACAACAGCCACACCAACAACAATAATAACAATATCAATAATGGTGAAGAAATCCACAATAGTGTAAATATAAATATATATTACAAATACATATACAAACGAGAGCTTTCGTTGTGTGTGTGTTTTGTTTGTATGGTGTTTTTACGTTGCATGGAACCAGCGGTTATTCAGCAACGGGACCAACGGCTTTACGTGACTTCCGAACCACGTCGAGAGTGAACTTCTGTCACCAGAAAGGCACATCTCTCACTCCTCAATGGAATGGCCGAGAATCGAACCCGCGACCACCGAGGTGATCAAACACCAAACCAACCACGCCACTGAGGCGCTGTTAGAATATATAATCACATTTATACATCTTGGATTTATTCTCCATTTCAGTGACTCACGCTATTATGAGATTCTAGTACATAATAACAATAAAAATACTCACACGTAGTAGCATGAGTCTTAAAATGGAGAAACAAATCCACAGTTATGTAACTGCACATGCACTTACAAGATAACACTGTAAGGATAGCATTCGGGAACACTGTAAGGATAGCATTCGGGAATCTCTTCGGTTGCCCTTCTCTGTACTGATTTATCTTCGCCTATATGTACAATTACATAACTGTGGATTTGTTTTCAATCCAAAATAATAATAATAATAATAATAATAATAATAATAATAATAATAATAATAACGAAATTGATCGCACGTGAGTTCCAGTCCTTGTAGTTTGAATAACACGAATGTTTTAAAACAGACGACGCATTTAAAACACCGAAATGCAGGTTTCCAAACATCACTCGTTGTTTTTCCCAGTCTAAAGCTATTGTTCAGAACAAAAGACTGCATGTTGGGAGTATAAGTAAAGCGTGTTTGGTAAATGTATACAAACTCCTTGTAGCTGTTTGTTTGTTTTCTCTCTCTCTCTCTCTCTCTCTCGCTCTCTCTCTCTCCTCTCTCTCTCTCTCTCTCTCTCCATACTCCGATATATATATATATATATATATATATATATATATATATATATATATATATATATATATATATATGTGTGTGTGTGTGTGTGTGTGTGTGTGTGTGTGTGCGCGTGGGTGTGTAAGTTCCATCAATATATAAGTAGATCTGACAGTTCATTATTTTATTGTAATCACCTTCATCATTGGATTATATATATATAATATATATATATATATATATATATATATATATATACTATACCTATATACTATATATCTAAAATATAATACACATATATATACATTATATATGTACAAGATTTTTATTACACTTTCTCTCTACTTTCATACTTTCATTAAATAATAATATCGTGCAACAGCAGTCTTCATTAAAGAGCTTATGAACCCTTTCTTAAAAAAAAAAAAAAAAAATACCGGACTCCCCTTCCTGACAGACGTAGAAAACTTCCCACTCCGAAGTACCAAAAATAAAACTTCGTTGGAACAAAGAACACCTAATCTCCAAACTCTCCTCCCCCGAAAAAAAAACTTTCCTTCCCCACAAAAATGAATCTGGAACGAAGAACATTCACGAGATAATTAAGATGGAAGGTAATTTTTAGGTGATCACTTTTTTAAGTTTTGTTCTTTTTTTAATAAAGACAACCTACGACCCATACCGAAGTGGTGTCTGGTCTTGGGTCCTGCTTACATTGAGGACCCACCAACGCATATTCTTTTTTATAAGCAAATTTATTTTCGATTCTCCACAAATAAAATAGGCCTAGAAATTAAATTAGGCAATTAGTGTTAGGTATTATGCATTCAGGAGAGAAACGAAATATAAGGTCAGTCTAATGGTAACCCAAATAATATATGCATATATATACATACATATTTTACACATAATTATATAGATACACATATACCTAAATATAATATATATATTATATATATGCATATACATACAATTATATATATATTATAAGGGTACGTGTGTATGTGTATACAAGAAATATAAGAATGGCCACAGAGATAACAAACAAACTAAAAACAAAAAACCGAATCAACACAAAACTATAGAACAGCCCATACTCTTTCCTACCCTCCCTGACAAATAGCAGTCGGGAAACGATAAAGGAAATGAAGCTCCTTTTATGCTGAAGTTATGAAAACTTCTCACGAAGTTGCAAAAGAAAATCCCGACGTTTAATGTCGACGGCCAAGTGGTTAAGGCCATTACGGGCGGGCACGAATAATTAGTGTGTCACGGTTGATAGTCTAGAGTCTTATAAGAGTTTCCAGGCACCAGATACGGTTCAGTAATACAATGAAACAAATACACCCAAGACTTTACAGACTTTAGGGTTAATAATGTTTGCGTAATTGATACAACGAACGATGAGCAATTCCAAAAGCACAATAATACACAACATAAGTATTTAACGATGTCAAATAACCTCAAACAAAATCAAAATACATTCAGTCCATTAAGATAACGACATTTATTTTTCCTTGTCATTTTCCAGATGCCATGATGGCAAATTTCTAGCGAAGTATACATAAAATAAACTACAACATAAATTCATAAGGTGAAATCGCTTCCCGGAAAAAAAAAAAAAATACGTACTTCAATTTTGAAATGCCTTTCCTCGCTACGTCTTATTATGAAAATTCTCATTTCTATACCTTATAAATATGCAGGTACTATATCAAAGTATCAGCACGAATAAAATATTAAGTTAAAATCATGTCATCAGATACACAATTGGGCATTTAAATATCTTATAAAGAATTCGTTTTCAACACTACTTCAGATTACGTCAAAAGTGAACCAGTAAATTTTGCACTCAAAAGGAAAAAGACATCGGTATTTACAAGTCAGACAACTTTACAACCAAAGATTTATGTTTTATTAAAAAAAATAAATAAATAAATAGAATGATAACGGCTTAATAAACCTGAACAATATATATAAAACAAAACATCTTAGTTAGTAAAACAATTACAAAAAATAACCCTAATGGATGAACACACAGAAGATCATAAACTGTAGTTGGCAGAGAGAGAGAGAGAGAGAGAGAGAGAGAGAGAGAGAGAGAGAGAGAGAAATTATGACTTATGATTCGTCATTAAACTAATGCATTTCACTGTTCACTTGCCGTCAATGAGAGGACAGGTCTTACATAATAAAATATTAAGAGGTTGCCACTTGCCTCTAATAAGGTACTACGAGTCGTAAACGGCTTAACTACAATTTCCTTAATTTCGTCAACATTTTCTTACCTTCATCCAATTATCCTGACCATCATACCTAACATATTTGTCTTCTAAATATTTATTTCATCCTTTATATGTATTCATAATGAACGATACAGATTTCTGAATGAAAGCCACCAAACACAAAGGAAAATATACCGGATCAAAAATTATACTAATCGAATATTAAAAAAATCAAATATGATAAAATCCAACTTTTTAGTATCAAATGTAATAACCTAAAGGCTCATATGAGCTAGTTGTGTAAATACTTGGTAGATAGTCTTTGCTATTCAATAAAACTGTGACAAACGCTATAAGCATTACAATGTTCATCCTAGAGCGTATTCTGTTTCATTATCTACAAAGTATTCCAATGTCATCATATCCACATTAAACACACGCTTTGAGATTTGTTGTTCTTAAACACGATGTACTTTGCCTAAGAACACGATGATAACATTGCGCTGTTTAACAACTAAACATTTTTCAGTTCTTTCCTGTTAATTTCAAATTTGTTATATATAAGTTATATACTATATATATATATATATATATATATATATATATATATATATATAAGTATAACTTATAATAAAATTGAAGCTAACAACAGATATATATATATATATATATATATATATATATATATATATATATATATATATATATATATATATATATATATATATATATATATATATATATATATAATATATATATATATATATATGAAGTTAAAGGACAATTTCTCTACTTTCAAAACCATAAAGACATAGAATTTATTTGCTACCGATAATATCCATATGGTTTTGTTCCTATTCTATACAGAATGGGGTATAAACAAAATGATGAACGAACAGGTGTCTCTCTCGATGAGAGACACACACGCCACTTCAGAAGATCATATCGATAAAATCTATCTTACCAATTAGCAAGTTTCTTCTGTTCCACAATGCTTCGGGATTTTACGTTATTTTATAACACTCACGTATCCAATTAGGCTACGTGATAAAAGTATTAGGAGAATTCTCATCCAATATCTCAGTGTGTAATGGAATTCATGTCATGACGTAAACTTAAGTAGCCTACATATACGTGATACACACACACGCATCATATATATATATATATATATATATATATATATATATATATATATATATATATATATTATATATATATATATATAAGCGAATACCACAGGAAAATGATAGTCAGAAATCCAAGCGCTTTCGTCTTTATTAAGACTTGTCAAGGAGCTCCTTGACAATGTCTTAGCAAAAACGAAAGAGCTTGGATTTCTGACTATCATTTTCCTGTGGTATTCGCTTATTTATGAAGTCACGTGCATCTGCTGTGATTTTTTCTAAGCATATATATATATATATATATAATATATATATATATATATTATATATATATATATATAAATACGTGCATGCACGTACATATATGATGTATGAAAATCTTGTTATAAGGCGACGCACTAGGACACTTTTAGCCATTTAGTGTTAGAACGTGGGTGCAGCTAGGGACCGAAAGACGCTGGAAAAAAAAAACTTTAGTATTGCTACAGTGCGACACATGAAGTGCATTGACAGCACTAGCCTCCTACGAAATATAAGCACGTTTAGGTTCAAGTACCACAATGCATACTACTTAGGAATACTCAGGATATGTACTATATAAAATAATCTACAATAAAACGAAAATAAAAAATACGATAAGAGGGATCCACATAAAAGCCTTTAGTAATGCCTACAGTGCACTACATGAGGAGCACTGACAGTAATAGGCTTTCACAGGGGTGTTTGCATACTTAGGAATACCCAGGATATGTATATAAAATAATCTCCAAAATAAAAAAAAAATAAAAAAAACAGTAAGAGGGATCCACATAAAAACATTTAGTAATACCTACAGTGCATTATATGGGGTGCACTGACAGCAATAAGCTCCTCCGGGGTATGTATTGAATGCAACCTTACGAATAGTCATATGTTTATATAAAATAATACAAAATAGAATTTCTAAAAAAAAAAAAAAAAAAAAAAAAATTAAGAGGGATCTACTACTAAGAGTATGCTGCAAGATGTACGTTTATAACACATTGTCTGAACTGCAGAAGGTAATTATAGGTATTCGGCATGCAAGGGGTCTCAGGCCTGCAATAAAGCCGCTAGTCTGCTATTACCACCAGTTACAGACATGCGTTTATAACCCACATCAATCACGCGAAGCTGCTAGTGGCCCTGCTGCTGCTGCTGCCTGCCGCTTCTGCTGCTGCTGCTGCCGATGACGACTGACTCTGACTCTCTCTCTCTCTCTCTCATGAACTGGCCAGCCTGACATTCCTTCATTTCACTGGCATTAGAGATTTCCAATACTCGATTAGGCTTGAGTCTCTCTCTCTCTCTCTCTCTCTCTCTCTCTCTCACAACACACTTTTGTAAGTTTTCGGTGGAATCATTCAATTCTTTTTTTCAGAATTTGACGCATACAATAACGATTTTTATCATTCTCTCTCTCTCTCTCTCTCTCTCTCTCTCTCATACGCACACAAACACATTTACCAAATTTGGAAATCGCAACAGCATACAAGGAATGCCTAATTTTTTTGTTTTAACAAAGCCTAGCGTAGTATGTTAAATAGATTACCGATTTAGTAAGATAATAATGAAAAACACTTATAGCAAGATAATCTATAGAAAGTCGATTCTAGTCGACAAAAGTAGGTTAGCACCATCCAAAGGTCAGTTATAAAAAAAATAAAACCATCCAAAGGTCAGTTATGAAAAAAAAAAGACAATTAATAATGAAACCCACACGTGTATGTACGTATATGTGTAAGCTCCTTCGTTAGAGCTAAAATAAAAGCGCTTTCTATTGCCAATTAACCTGAAAATAAGAAATTGAACTTTACGCAACAGTGCACAGTAATCTCTCTCTCTCTCTCTCTCTCTCATACGGCCCATAAAAAGTAACGATAATTAGTTGGAATCAGAACATCTTCTTAATTAGCTGCGTCTCAGTGTAATTTGGAGAAGAAGGGCTAATTTGAGAATACAGCCATTACAGCGCAAATCACCGTCCCGTGAAGAAGGAAGCTATTAAGGGAAGATGGCCCAAACTACCAACGATAATTCCTGAATAGTGGAAATATCTGCACAATGCTTATAAGCTATATATACATACATATATATATATATATATATATATATATATATATATATATATATATATATGCACACACACACACACATATATATAAAATATATACATATGTGTGTGTGTGTTTACTGTGTACCGACGTTCATAATATACAGTATATTTACAAACAGAAGTACGAGAAATCAAACAAACGAAGAACCTCCCCACTTAGGTACGTATTAATCAATACCTCACAAATACCTAAACGCAAAACAAACCACGTACGGTACGCGTACGTAACCCGGTATATTTACCTGTCATATTGACCAACGACGGAAAACACAAAGTGCGGTCAATCGAGTGGGAAGGTTTACAAAAAATATAAATAAAAAAATAAAAAAATTACTCCCATCAGTTCCGGCTGATTCTAGACCACCAGACACGCAAGGCCCAATAATATTCACCTCTCTCTCTCTCTCTCTCTCTCTCTCTCTCTCTCTCTCTCTCAGACGTTTTTTATATACAAAAAATGTTTTTACATTACTCTGTTTCACCTTATTCATTTCGTCCCTCTTTTGTTTAGACCAACTTAGTTTCCCCCCCCCCCTCTCTCTCTCTCTCTCTCTCTCTCTCTCTCACTTCCTCTCTCTCTCTCTCTCTAACTTCCTCTCTCTTTCTCTCTCTCCCTCCCTCCTGATTAGCGTGATCGTCTTCATCACCATCAATTACGTCATCGGCGCCCGCCGCCGTCAATTACGCCGTTGGAATCACTAAGCGTCGCGGCTGTTACGATCTCGAAAGGTTGGGGTAATGACTTTGATGATAAAAGGTAATCGCATACAAATAAGGGAAATTAGTTTTCCCCCCTCTCTCAGAAGCCAGTTTTTTTTCTTCTTTTTTATGTTAATGGTTAAGGAAATAAGGAAAATGATTTTTTTTTTCCTTCGGAAGCTTTTTTTTTTTTTTTTTTTTTTTTTTTTTTTTTTTTTTTTTTTTTTTTTTTTTTTTTTTTTTTTTTTTTTTTTTTTTTTTTTTTTTTTTTTTTTTTTTTTTTTTTTTAAAGCATTTTACTATAGTAGTTTTACATCAGCCATGCATTTCATGTCTATGCCAGTCCCTTACGACGCTCCTGATTGGCTGTTGATAAGCCAATCACAGGGCTGAAAACTCTGTCTCTCTCGAGAATTCATATAGGGAGGATGTATGTTCCACCTCTCCTGAGGAATGCTTTTGGAAGACGTATACCTCAGGAGAAGTGGAACATACATCCTGCCTATGTGAACTCTCGAGAGAGACTGAGAGTTTCCAGCTCTGTCATTGGCTTACCAACAGCCAATCAGGAACGTCTTAAGGGACTGGCCTAGACATCAAATGCACGGTTGATGTGAATCTACTATAGGCTATACCTTAATGATCAAGGAGGGTCTCCGTGATCTACATTTTCAAAAAAAGGAAAATTAGTCCCCCCCCTTCGGAATCTTATTTCTTTTGCATTTTACTAGGCTTATGTCAATGGTCAAACGCTGTACATTTTCGTATAAGGATGGATATTTTCAAATGATGTTAGTCTTCGAGATGTACAGTTTCAAATAAGACAAGTTTTTTCCCCTTTTGGAAGTTTTTTTTTTTTTTTTTTTTTTTTTTTTTTTTTTACGCATTTTTGCAAGGCTTTAATAGTGGTGTACATTTAAAAAAAAAAAAAAGGTAATTAGGTTTTTTTCTTGGAAAATATTTTTCTCGCATATTTTTACTATAGTAGATTCACATCAGCCGTGCATTTGATGTCTAGACCAGTCCTTACGACGCTCCTGATTGGCTGTTGATAAGCCCATCACAGGGCTGGAAACTCTCAGTATCTCTCGAGAGTTCACATAGGCAGGATGTACGTTCCACATCTTCTGAGGGATACTTTTGACAGACGTATCCCTCAGGAAAGGTGGAACATAAATCCTACCCATGTGAACTCTCTCGAGAGACTGAAAGTTTCCAACCCTGTGATTGGCTTATCAACAGCCAATCAGGAGCGTCGTAAGGGACTGGCCTAGACATGAAATGCACGGCTGATGTCAATCTACTATGGCCTTTACGTTAATGGTCAAAGAGGTTCTTCGTAATGTACATTTTATGACGGAAAGTAAAATCGATTTGACATTTAAAATAAGTCAAATTCACCATTAGCTTCAATGGAACGGAATATTAATTCGATACATGTTCCGCCTACTGAACCCCAGCAAAACCGGGTACTCTCAAGTATATATAAAAAACCTTTCCGTTTTCAGCAAGCATTTTAGGAGAAGAAGCTATCATCACGACTATCGGCCTCCTGGGTGCAAGAGAATTCGTGTTGGTCACTCAAAAACGTTTCGTGACAGATAATATGTTCCTCTTGATCAATGGAATCAGTGAGGCCAGAATTTCAGAGAAGAATTTCAATAAGGAATAATTCAAGATTTCAGAAGAAAACTGTAATAAGCAATACAGAAATGACATTGCTACTAAGTGCCTAAAGCCATAATCTAAGTCTCGCATAATTCTTAAATAGCAATGCATCTTTTATCAAGTTTTTAAACATAATGAACGTTCATTCAAAAGAGCACAAAAAAAAAAAATCCGTTATCAAAGCCTGTAAAATGTTCAGAAACCTGCCATACTGAAAGGTAATTTCTCACGACTAGGCGAGAACCCTAGGGAGCAATAAACAAATATTTTTGTGTTTCGTCTATGAAACTCAATATAATAATGTCTCATTTTATATATATATATAATATATATATATATATATATACATATATATATATATATATATACACAAAAATATACAAATCTACATGTCCGTATGTATATGAGAGAGAGAGAGAGAGAGAGAGAGAGAGAGAGAGAGAAGACGAGAGAGAGAGAAAATACATCAAAACCGAAAAAAAAAAAAAACGTACAAAAAATCCCGTTCCAACCGAATACCAGTTGTGTGTGCCCACAAAACATTCATCCTACTACAAAGGCGATAACCACCGAGCAGGGCCAAAAGCACTGGCGGAATCCGACGGAGAAAAAAAAAAAAAAAAAAAAAAAAAAAAAAAAAAAAAAAAAAAAAAAAAAAAACTCCTCGGTGCCCAAATGCAGGAGAACATAAATCCCCTGACAAACGGCCCATAAATCACTTTTCTTGTCGGTGTTACAAATGAAGGGAGAGAGGATGAGAGAGAGAGAGAGAGAGAGACAGAGAGAGAGAGAGAGAGAGAGAGAGAGAGGTAACCTTTTTACAAATGATGGAGAGGAGAGAGAGAGAGAGAGAGAGAGAGAGAGAGAGAGAGCTTCGTGTGGGTGGTCCTTTCTTGTGCTCTAAGGCAAAAGAGGATTTGGGAAGGAGATGAAGCGATTCCTTCCAGTCATCACATTGGATCCCAAGGAGTTTTTATTTTTTCTATTTTTATTATTTTCTTAACAATTACAGAGGCTCTGCTGTGACCTATTAATTAACAATAAATAATCGTCAATGCATTTTCTAGTAATTAATTAACACTGTATTTTGTTCACAAAACATTTAGTCAATACTTCTATAACTTAGTATATAACTTGTAACTTGCATTCAAAACAAAGAGTTTACGAAATAGTGATAATACAAACCGATAAGGCCAAATTAGTCAATCGTTTCTAAAGTAGAAAAATGATACAATTCAGTCTCATAATTTGAATATCTTCTAAAAAAAAAAAAAAAAAAAAAAAGGCACACATCATCCGGTTTCTAGAGGCACGAGCGGTTCCACGGATTATTTATATGAAAAAAACCACCTCCCGTCTTCTTCGGTCACAGATGGTTCCTCGGCTTTGAAAAAAAAAAAAAAAAAACCATGCACCTAGTTTTCTAGGGGCATAGATAGTTCCTCGGCTTAAAAACAGCACACAGCTCTCTCGTTTTATTAGGGCAAGGCTGGTTCCTCGGATTAGAAAAAAAAACAAACAAACACACACACACACAATTCTCGTTTTCTGACTTAAAGAAAAAAAAAATCTCATTTTCTAGAGGCTCGACTTTGGGAACTTGGGGAAAAAAAAAAACAGAAAACAAAGACAGTTCTAATTTTTTAGGTGCACGGCTGGTTCCTCGACTTGAGAAAAAAAAAACAGTTTTGTTTTCTAGAGGCATGGATACCTCTTACGTAAAAAAAGAAACAAAAATTGCACACATCTCTCGTTTTCTTGGGGCAAGACTGGTTCTTCATCTTCGGAAAACAGACACACATGTAAACTTTGGAAAAAAAAAAACACGCACACACATTTCTCGTTTTCTCGGGGCACGTCTGGATAAGGGCATCTAGCTGTTCGTTTCAATTCGATGATTAGCTCCATAGTGGGTGGGAAGACCAGCAGCTTCAAATCACCTGGCTTAGGGTCGCGTCTGCCGTCATTCGATGATGCTATTGAGACCGGATGTGCTATTATATGACCGAAGGGGAAGGAGGCGTTCACCAATACCCACCATTTCCTGGTCGCTTCCTACGCAGTGTTCCTAGGGCTGGCCTCGACTTCGCACGTGTGCTAAAATAATTTCGGAAGTCCAGGACCAACAGGATAAACGCTCACACATTATACATACATATACATACATACATACATACATACTATATATATATATATATATATATATATATATATATATATATATATATATATTTACTACCCCCGGGGAATTATAACTGATAGATGCATCTGCCCAGGCCAAG
This sequence comes from Macrobrachium nipponense, assembly GCF_015104395.2. Taxonomy (NCBI): domain Eukaryota; kingdom Metazoa; phylum Arthropoda; class Malacostraca; order Decapoda; family Palaemonidae; genus Macrobrachium; species Macrobrachium nipponense. The sequence goes on from NC_061091.1 coordinate 21,307,288, forward strand.
ACTCGATTCCCGGCCGTGGCAGACGACTTATAAATTATAATTCCCAACGCACAGTGACACACAATACATATTATGTATGAGTGTGTGTGTGTGTGTACATATATATTTACATTTAACATACAAACACATATATAACTTATAGGTATTATATATATATATATATATATATATATATATATATATATAATATATATAGGTAGTGTGTTTAAAAATAGGTGGGAACCTTCAGTGGCAAAGCGTTGAACTTTCACTCACAAGATTCACGGTTCGAACCCGGCCTCCCCAAATGCTGACAAAGCACTAGCTGGAAGTCAAAGAATAAACATGTGGTAAAGAACCTCATCCCAAAGGACCTGCTCAAAATCTAAGGACTAACATAACAAGTAAAAAATGCGCCGAAGGGATCGTGTTTTCTGTACAGCGTATAATGCTGTATGAAATAAAAACTACTGAGTCTATAGGGCTGCAATTTGGTATGTTTGATGATTGGAGGGTGGATGATCAAACTGCATCTTTGCAGCCCTCTAGCCTCAATAGTTTTTAAGATCTGAGGACGGATAGAAAAAGTGCGCACGGACAGGCAACTAGCCATCTCAATAGTTTTCCTTAACAGAAAACTAATGAAAACTTGTTGAAAAATATAATTTCAACGCCTCTACTGATACAGAAATCAATACGGTCACTTGAACACGTCTGAACCTATAGTACATCAGGTGCTCACCAGACTACGAAAATAAGTGAACTTGATCTTCCTGTAGTTTCTTAACGCTAGGTTAGGATACGGGAAACTTTTATTCACTCATAATTTTAACTCTGACAGTCTCCCTTCAAATGCATTAACGTCATTTATGAAAAACGTATTTTTTAATATTCGTTAGTTCGTAACGAAGAACAATAAGTTTGTGTTTGCGAGAAAGGCAACACATATTATAATCTTACTCTAATACTACCTAAAAGAATAAAAAAAAAATATAGTAATAAAGTCTAGCAGTATTTAGGCTTGCTCTGTCGCCTCCTACAACATAGGCATTGATAAGAATTATGGAAAGCCGAGGCAGTGATATGAATCAAGAAAAATATAGGAGACAAAACTAAAAACGAAAAGGGACACCCCAGAGATTAATTGCCACAAATTATTTCTTTTAAAGAAATGTACAACTTTACTTCAATAGTTCAACTACACATTCCATCTTCAACACGACACCTTAATTGTGAAAATAAACATAAATGCTGACTGTCGATTCGAGCCGTCGACCTAACGCGAGATAAGCATTCAGATCGAAAGAAGAAGAACCAGAAATAGAATAAAAGCAAGGCTAACGGCCTTCAAACGTTCGAACGGCATACATTCTACAGCCAAACCTTCCATAGACATTGATCATGAGAAACCCACTTTGGGCGTGCTTCCTTATACTGGAGAGAGAGAGAGAGAGAGAGAGAGAGAGAGAGAGAGAGAGAGAGAGAGAGAGAGAGAGAATGTGTTTCCTCAATTTGCACCCAATCAACCCTACGATCACACCCAATTCTCTTTCCATCGCCACGAGAGAGAGAGAGAGAGAGAGAGAGAGAGAGAGAGAGAGAGAGAGAGAGAGCCCATTTCGGACGAATTTCGCTACCTGGCCCGAATGTATGAATACAACACGTACGAGGAATATCATGAACAATGTATCAAAACAGCGTATATATACCAGTCAAATATGAAATGGGATTCAATTCTACGCCGATGTCTCACCTGTTCGGCGTTCGAACAGTCACTGCAATCGTGTGTTCGTGTTTTTACATCGTGCAGATACGTTCTATCACTCGCACGGATAATACCCAACGCGAACTCGATAGCGGAGTAGGACTACGCGATTTCGCAGCTCAAACGAAAATATTTTGTTAATTTTTAATATATATGTTGACTGGCTTTTTTTTTCCAACAATGCCCAAGAATATATATTTTTAACAGCAAACTAATACGTGACAGTTCGACATTTCACTCTAGTTCCATAGCAGCATTCCATTTTCAATATGATTGAAAATGGGAATGGAACAGATTCCCGAAAGCTCTCTGTAGAAATTTATTTTTAAATAAATAAATATATATATATATAAATATATATATATATATATATATATATATATATATATATATATATATATAATATATATATATCTGCCCATATATAAATGTGGATTAGCTTCTTCAAAAGTTCACTTCAATAACTACAGCACTTAGATACCCACTCCATTCAATTATGGTATCTGTTGATCCTGGGGGTATATCTAACTTATGCGCCTTGTTTAATTGCTTTGCGAATGCTGGTGCCCACAACACCATGATTCTCGAAACCTGTCCAGCCTAACAGCCATGAACAGAGACTTGTCTACCCAGAGGCCCACGATTCGAATCCCATGAGGGACGAATTAATATGACACAGTTCCAACAAACAAGTAGGTATAACAAAGTTTCGATGAATCAGAGTGGCAAAGCTCCGACGAATCAATAAAGTTCCGACGAATAAATATGACCAAGTTCTGACGAAGCAGTATGACAAAGTTCCGACGAATCAATATGACAAAGTTCCGACGAATCAATACGACAAAGTTCCCGACGAATCAGTATGACAAAGTTCCGAAGAATCAATATGAAAAGTTCCCGACGAATCAGTATGACAAAGTTCTGACGAATCAGTATGAAAAAAAAAAAAAAAAAACCCTCGACGAATCAGTATGACAAAGTAACTTCACAACCAAATCTGCCTTTGCTGTCTACCTAAGCAATGAATTAGGAAATCAAAACTGTATCACCTAAATTCAACATTCTAAGGGGCAAAGGAATGCACACACCATGTCAATTATACTAAGGAACTCTGCTATACAAGATAAGATTAATTTGTCTTGGTCACCAGTGTTTTTTTTAGCTAAGAATATCTGACATCCTGACATCGGGTTATGTCTGATGTAAGTTCCACCACGACTTTAAATCTAATAAGCTAGTAGACGGTATATCTACCGAAGGCTAATAAAACTAAACCCATTTACTGTGCCATCACACATTTCATCACCTCCTGAAAATAAATAAAACCCCAAATCGTAAATTTGGGTTCAAACTAAAAACAATTAAGAAATGCGCCGAAGTTTCTTCAGCGCAATCGAGTTTTCTGTGCAGCGAATAAAATCATCAAGGTCACCCTAAATAGATCTTATCTTTCGGTGATCTCGGTGTAATGCTGTATGAGCCGCGACCCATGAATCTTCAACCACGGACCGGTGGGTGACCTATCCTATACCGTTGTCAGAAGCACGATTATGGGTGTGCTAACTTTAACATAACCTTAAATAAAATACAAACTACTGAGGCTAGACTGCTGCAATCTGGTATGTCTGATGACTGGAGGGTGGATGAGCATCATATCAATTTGCAACCCAGTAGCATCAGTAGTCTTTCAAGATCTGAGGGCGGTCAGAAAAAGTGCGAACAGAATAAAGTGCAGCAGACAGACAAAGCCGACAAAATAGATTTCTTTTACAGGAAAAACTACAGGCAGCAGTCTTTCATGCGGCGTACTTTCTTTTTAAGCTTTAAAATAGCCAAGGAAGAAGTAAAAAAAATGTAAACTTACTAAAACACGCACACACACACTGGTGTACATAGGATAACAAATAGGGGCTATGTATGAGTTTAAATAAATGAACACAAGGGATCATAAAACCATTAAGGCCATTCTGGTCTACAACCAATGGAAAGGTGAAGTCGGCTACTACTCTACCGACTATTGACAGAGAGAGAGAGAGAGAGAGAGAGAGAGAGAGAGAGAGAGAGGGGGGGAAGGGGAGGAGGAGGAGGAGGAGACGGCGGTATTCTTGACTGTTATTGAGGAGGCGGTCAAGAAAGATGCCATTTCCGCACGCACACGAACACACACACACAGTCAACCGGAGGGAGAGTATGAAATTACTTCGGAACATGGAATTAAAAAAGAGAGAGGTAATGAATGGGTGGCATCAGAGATGAAGGAGCACCCAAACAACTGCGGTAGGTAACGGGATGAAAGGAGACCTCTCTCTCTCTCTCTCTCTCTCTCTCTCTCTAAAACTTATCAACATATAATGTGTGAATTCATGAAACATGCACATATATTACTTATTATAGTATGAGCGTGTCTGTGGTAATCATTTTGCGCGCGCACACACGTGTAGACACACACACACACATATATATATATATATATATATATATATATATATATATATATATATATATGATATATATATGTATTGTGTGTGTGTGTGTGTGTGTGTGTGTGTGTGTCATTTATAGAGTATAAAATAAATATATACATATGTAAATATATATATATATATATATATATATATATAAATATATATATATAAATATATATATATATATATATATATATATATATATAATATATATATATATATATATACGTAAAGGGTCCGAATAGGACCGAAAGTACTCGGCTAACTCGCTTTTTCCTTTTTTTCCTTCGTGGGCAAAAAAACCTTTATTTACGTATATATATCAGATATATATATATATATATATATATATATATATATATATATATATTATATTATATATATATAAATTTCAAGTACAAAGAAAACAAGTAATTTGCAACTGAACAGCACTGAATGAACTCCACTAACCTTGAGCACAGCCTTACCATAAAATAAAGTACAGCAGGTGATCACACGAAAGCGACTGAGATGCAATTCACAGAAGTAAAGATGAAATCTCACCAAAACTATTTCGAGAAATGATTGACACACCTCCCTCCAATACCGAAAGAAAGTCTTTGCGTGGATTTCAAGCGACTAGAGAAATATGGCTCACTAATAACTGCAACCCCGACTAGGGATTAAGGTGAGAAGAAGAAGAAGAAGAAGAAGAAGAAGACGTCCCATAACGTTAAAAGTGACGGTAATGCAAGAGATGTTCAAGACAGCAAGTCCCGACCCTAGGACCTTAAGTGTCGTGTCGCATCTCGGGCCAACGCGCTTTCTTTCTGTACAGGTTACTACTTATTATAGGACTAAACAACGTCACCTAATCATGGAGTTTACTGTCCACAAACCTGCTATATTACACACAGGAGTAAATATATGGATACACAATGTCTACATTCCCGACGACAGTTACTCCTCAATCATCCCATCACTTGATGTGGTACGTTTGTCTATTACATACAGACCAGGGACCATTGCCACCTTCAGAAATTCTATCTGGACCTTAAAATGAAAAATTCATAATAAAAAATATATAAGCATCGGTGAAAATGTTTCCAGCTCCAGTCTTCTGACACCAAAGGAAAATAATGAATTAACAACAAAAATATCACCAACACAAATTTTACCTACTTTAGTATACACATCAAGAGATATATCATATTCTCAGCATGACTTCGACCGACTCAGACCACTCTAGTCTCACTAACACTTCCTACACATTAATGTCCCAGACACTACGTTCTAATACTCAAAAAAGCTTCAGGCGTGATAGTGTATATAAACACGGCAGTCGTTAAAATTCTTTCCGATCAGCGGCAAAGTAAAGACGATTTTTATCTCCTGGCTAGAAAGATTCTGGTATCTTTTCCAAACTTCACGACCAGCCTGCCTATCAACCGACGGTAATGTTGTGTTCACCCAGCGTAATGAGCGTTGGTCCTACTATAACAGCCGCCCACTAATCCTCCTCCTCCCTCCCTCCCCTCTCCTCCTCCTCCTTTCCTTCCCCTCCCCATCCTCCTCCTCCTCCGCCTCCCCTCCTCCTCCCTTCCCTCCTCCTTCTCCTCCTCTCTTAGCACATACAGCTGACATGTATTTTACACCACTTGAACTATTTAGATTGCAATGTACATGACAAATTGGACTCGTAATTATAATAGATAGAAAGGAAACACCTTATAAAAACAATGGGCAAAAACAGTACGGAATAAGCAGAGAAAACAAGTCTGAACTAAGGGATAAAAGAAAATTTTGAATAACAAGAAATTCCATTCTAAATCAGTGAAAAATAACAATAAAATGGGGAAAAATGTCAGTTCACATATTTTAGAATAAAATAAGCCATGATACAAGAGAGAGAGAGAGAGAGAGAGAGAGAGAGAGAGAGAGAGAGAGAGAGAGAGTAGAAAAAAAAACCGTCAATCAGCTGGTACTACTTTGTTTCAAACAGACTTGGCATGGGTCTCCGAACTTCGTACCCGCACAGACCCACTCTCCCGTCCATTAAAAATAGACGAGAGAGAGAGAGAGAGAGAGGAGAGAGAGAGAGAGAGAGAGAGAGAAGACGTCTGTTAGCTGGTCCGCATTTAGACTGCCAATTAAAGCACATGACGTTGGTATGTACTATGTAACGGAACAGGAAGCAGCCAGTCTTCCCGGGATCAGTAAATTCCGAGAGAGAGAGAGAGAGAGAGAGAGAGAGAGAGAGAGAGGCTCTAACCCCACACACACACGTATATATATATATATATATATATATCATATATTATATATATATATATATATATATATAATATATATATAAGAACAAATTCATTTCTTGGGAAGGAAGTTTTACCTCATCGAGGTCCTCTAACAGCGTAATGAACACTTAGGTCTGGCGTTCCCTAACTCTTTCTCCTATTGCAACACTTGAGCCTGTCAACCAACATCAAGGTAGTAGTACCTAACTTGATGTATGTCCAACAAAGGAATACTAAACTATATAAAGGCAAAGTTGATCTTTGGTCCCTCAGCTTACGAGCCGAGTGTGCTACCAATGCGCCACGGAGACAGACCCGTAGATATAGAGGCTATATATCTATGGACAGACCCATACCATGGACAATTCATAAGCTCTTAATAATTTCTAGAAAGGTAAAAAGTTCCTCTAAGGATGATAATGAATGATGAAAGTTGTGGGTGAGGACTGAGGAGTAGAGGGGGAGGGGGAGAGGGGGGGGGCGGTCTGAAGATGAAGGCTGCGGCGGAGGAAATAATGATACGGTGGAAAAGTAATTGTGACTACAGGAGAGTACATAAGCATTGAGGTGACGCTCATTTATCCCTGTTATTATCAGTATAACAAACATAATTCAAGAGTTGAAGGTCATATGGAAAATTATCTCATGGAGAGAGAGAGAGAGAGAGAGAGAGAGAGAGAGAGAGAGAGAGAGAGAGAGAGAGAGAGAAACTATTTTCATTTGAAAATTAGTATGGGATCTGAAACTCCCCAAAATTGTGTACAAATCCATTAACCCCGACCAAATTAACATTAAGTCTTGTGAATATCTTTAATCATATCATCTTTCACTAAAAGTTATTGAGGTCTAATAAATCACACACGCACACTCGCTTCATTCGTCCAGTAGGCCTCACAGAATACTTAAGCCTCTCATTACTAATCTAAAGGACTTTTTATAACTAGGCTACATAGGCCTAACCTTACTTGAATAAGAATCGTGCATCTGAGAGAGAGAGAGAGAGAGAGAGAGAGAGAGAGAGAGAGAGAGCTTCTTGCGTCATCCACTACAAGATAAGAATGAAGAGGATTTGAATGATTTCAACATCATTAAGAACGGTACTCTTCCTCCTCCGCGATGTGTGTGGTGTGTGTGAGAGAGAGAGAGAGAGAGATGTTCCCGCTGGTGAGATGAGGATTACTTCATCGAGACGCTCCGTTGGATAGGATACATTTTGAAGGAGCAATGACCATTCCCGTCTACTGCTCTCTCTCTCTCTCTCTCTCTCTCTCTCTCTCTCTCTCTCTCTCACAAAAAAGTCCACTATTAACTAGGTTCACAATTCAAAGCTTAGATCAATATAGTCTCATTGGATCGTACGAGAGAGAGAGAGGAGAGAGAGAGAGAGAGAGAGAGAGAGAGCTTAATGCCCGATCTAGCCACGAAAAAAGGGTCTCGCTCCTGCTTAGGCAGCCTACAGCCACAACACTAAACCTTCGGTTAGGCCTACTAATGAGAAGTGGCGAGGACTAAGTGGCCCATAAGAGTAATTTACTCACAGATGACGACTTAGGCCTAAAATCATACGTCACGGGCACTGTAACGCCACTCTGTAACCGATTACAGAATGGATATCAAGGACTGTACTACCATTCTGTACCCCATTACAGAAAGGTTCTCAAGGGTATCAAAATTTACAAAGCTTACCTTCACAAGAAATTAACTTTATTACAGCTAATAATATGCTATATATATATATATATATATATATATATATATATATATATATATAGTAAACTGCTGTCAGCCAGATTAAAAACTAGATACCAGGAGCAGTAATACTATTCTGTAATCTACAACAGTATAGGTATCAAAATTTACACGCTACCTTCACAAAAATTTAACTTTCTCTACAGCTATTACAGTCTTTGATTAATAAGCCTACAGATAAAATAAAACTAGTCCATTGCTATCAGCCAGACTACAAACTGATACAAAGAAAAGTATGCCCAAAAGATAACAAAATACCCATACCATACAGAAGTGGGATGGGACGGTCATGGGATGAAATCGAGGTGATAAGAATTACGTTAACAGCTGATTATCTCCAAGAAAGTTCACAGCTTAGGAACCGTTATCTACAGACA
>NC_061091.1:21320895-21358395 GCF_015104395.2 Macrobrachium nipponense
CTGTGTGACTAGGTTCATGTATAAAGTAGTTTTCGGTATTATTTGGATTTATAAGATCCCGAAAAAGTGAAATACAGTAAATCTTTTATAATCAAATCAGGTATATCCTACGAACACAAAATGGGGCAAAAGATTCAGTCTAACTGAAGATACGATATTCAAATGATAAAGTCATGAAAGTAAAGTAGAAGAAATAAAAGGTGGGGGAACAATGAACTTGCAAAAAGCTAATATTTATAAATATAAAAACCTCAAACGTATTAACTATTTTATAACCTAATCAGATACAACCTACGCGGTCAAAATGGGGGAAAATGTTCAGCCTAACGGTAGAGGGGAAACTAGGAATTCGTTCAAACAAAGTACCAGAAAACTGACGACTGAAACTTGTTATCAGATAACGACAATTTTGACATACACAAAGGGGAGGACGCAACTATGAGCGACCACGGGAAGGACGCAAATTTGGGTAGCAATGGGAAAGACGCAAATGCGACAGACAAAGGGAAGGGGATGTAATAAGAGAGGCAAAGGGAAGGACGCAAATGTGAGCGACAAAGGGAAGGACGCAATTGTCAGTGACAGCAGGAATGACACAAATCCTACCGACAAAGGGAAGGACGCAAATGTCATAGACAGCAAGAATGACGCAAATCCTGTCGACGAAGGGAAGGACGCAAATGTCGGTGACAGCAAGAATGACGCAAATCCTAACGACACAGGGAAGGACGCAAATGTCAGTGACAGCAAGAATGACTCAAATCCTACCAACCAAGGGAAGGACGCAAATGTCGGTGACAGCAGGAATGACGCAAATCATACCGACAAAGGGAAGGACGCAATTGTCAGTGACAGCAGGAATGACGCAAATCCTACCGACAAAGGGAAGGACGCAAATGTCAGTGACAGCAAGAATGACGCAAATCCTACCGACAAAGGGAAGGACGCAAATGTCGGTGACAGCAAGAATGACGCAAATCCTACCGACACAAGGAAGGACGCCGCAAAGGCAAGAAACAAAGGAAATGAGAAAAACAGGAGGGGCAAAAAGAAAGACGCAAATAGGAGAAGGGAAATGGAAGGACGCAAAAGCGACGCAGTTTAGAGTGAGACGCAATAGGAGAGGTAAAGAGAGAGACGCGAACAGGGCAGGTTAACAGGTAGGACAAGAAGGGCAAAGAGAAAGGCGAATGATGAGAACGCAAAGTGAAGGCAGGAGGAATACGAACCAATGCAAAATAAATAAACGAATAAAATAAATAAACAGAAAATTAAGAAGGACAAGGTAGGCAAAGAGAAAGGCGAATAATGAGAACGCACAGTGAAGGCAGGAGTACGAGCCAATGAAAAATAAAATAAATTAATTACATAAAATACAAATAAAATAAATTAATTACATAAAATAATCTTACATCTCACTCGAGTCCATCACTAACCGATAGGCAATTACAGACCTGAACCGCGATTTCTTACGAAGATGAAAGCGGCCGAAAAGTTCATCAAAATCCGCTATGCGAGATATCACATTTCAGCGTCAGAATGATCCGCATGCAATCTTCCCCTCAATTACCCCTCGAAGCGGATTCACGACCGGTTCCCACGAAAGCCTTCAGGGCACTGCTAAAGAAAGGGATGAGGTTTCCGTCAACACGAAAAAACGAGAAACTTTTCAAGTTGATGAACGCGGTTATGTAGTAGGAAAATATTAAATTTCGATAAAATAAAAATATAATGTTGATCAAAGCAATTACGTGGCAGGAAAATATAAAATTTAAGTCAAATAAGAATAAAATGTTGATCAAAGCAATTACGTAGCAGGAAAATATAAAATTTCAGTCAAATAAAAATAAAAGGTTGATAAAAGGAACTACGTAGCAGGAAAATATAAAATTTCAATCAAATAAAAATAAAATGTTAACAAAAGCGTTATGTAGTAGGGAAATACAAAACTTTCAATGAGATAAAAATAAAATGTTGATAAAAGCAATTACGTAGTAAGAAAAAATATAACATTTCCATAATATTAAAAAAAAGGTGATGAAAGTGCTTACGTGGCAGGTAGGATATAAAGTCTAAATAACGTACAAAAAATGTTAATAAAAGCAGGAGAGATATAAAATTTCAGTTAAACAAAATACGGTTGATGACAGCGATTGCGTAGCAGGAAAAAGATAAAATTTCAGTAAAAAAAAAGTTAATAAAAGGAATAACGTGGCAGGGCCGCAGGAGAGATAAAATCTATACATAAAATAATGCTGATCAAAGCAATTACGTGGCAGGAAAGATATACATTTTCAATAAAATAAAAGTAAATTATGATAAAAGAGATTAAGTAGCACGAAAGATAAAATTTCAATCAAATCAAATAAAGTTGATAACAGCAATTACGTGGCAGGAAAATATTGGAAATTATCATACGACATTTATACATACAACAGTAGCAAATTCTTTCAAGTTGACCATATTCTTTTTTGTGATGATATAAGTTACCATCTAGTTGCCATTGTAGAAGAGGATTGTTAGTTAACAATTAAGTATAAGAATTTGCTCACTCACACACACACCCACACACACACACACACACACACACCCACACACACATATATATATATATATATATATATATATATATATATATATATATATTATATATATATATATATAATGTGTCTGTCTGTCTGTCTATCTGACAAATGCTTATACTTAATTGGTAAGTAACAGGCCTCTTTTATAATGACCATTTATATTATATATATATATATATATATATTATATTATATATATATATATTATATATATATATATATATATACAGGTATTCTTAAGTTTTTTCAGTCTGTCATTCGATTTAAATAATGAAAAACAAAATTCCCATTTGAATTTCCATCCCCGTACCGTCAAGTCTCCCATCTTGAAACCCCTTCGAAACCCCCATTTCAAAAACGTAAAATTACCCAAACCCCATCTTCCCTAGGACTCCCTCCCACCAACCCCACCACAACGTCTTCGATTCCTACCTCACAAATCAGAGGGCTCCAGTTCACACCTCCTCCAAGACATCATCTTCAATTCCCTTTATATGCTTGCCTCCACCCTCACCAATCACGCCTTAACCCCACAACCACATCAAGCAAATTCTTTCAACCCCACAATCCATAACCTTTCCAATCCTCCATTCCTTGGCCCCTTCAAGACTATGTCTGGCACATTACACGCGTCATATTGTCGTAACTGAGCATGACTCTCTCTCTCTCTCTCTCTCTCTCTCTCTCTCTCTCTCTCTCTCCTATTAATTCCACTGCTCTTGTTTTCTGCCTTCGCAGATGCCGCTCCACTTATTTCCCCAATTTTCCTTCACCTTCGGCTCCTACTCCTCTATTCCTCCACCTCTTACTGGAAGAAGAGGAAGAGGAGGAGGAGGAGGCGGAAGATGGGAAGAGAAGGTACGAGCGGAGAGAAGAGAGAGGAACAATGTCATCCCAAGAGCATCTCCTTCCCACGAGCTTATTTTTCTCTCGTAATTTGTACACATAAGCTCTCTCTATCTCTCTTTCTCTCTCTCACCAGCTTGTTTTTCGTGTCTTTGCCGTTTCCTGCACTCTTTTGTTCGCTGCGATTTTTCCCCTCGCGCTCTCTCTCTTCCCTAGCCTAGGCTCTTCTACACCCCCCCCAAACCCGCTTGCTCTTTCCCTTACCGCCCCCCGCTCCCCTCCCCCTAAGTCTTTCCACTCCATCTCGCCAATGCATTCGCCTGCAGGTACTTGTTTCTTTTTTTTTTCTAAGATTCCTTTCCTTTCCTCTTTTGACTGTCTTTTTTTTCCATTCCTCCCTCAGTGTTCCCTTTCGTCTAATCCGTGATTTCTTCTGCTTCTTTCTTTCATCGTCGAACTTGACTGAATTGTCGTAATCATTTTTCTTGACGTTCTCCCTTCTCTTTCTTACTTTGCTTCGGTCTTATCTTTTCAGTATGTCAGTCATTCATCTGATTTAGGTCTTTTTATCGCCGGTCTTCTCTTCGTTATTTCTCCTTTACAGTTTTCTCTCTGGTTTTTATCGGTTTTCGATATTCTTCATTCTTTATTATTTCTCCCATTTCCCCCTCTTCTTTATCTCCTTCGCAGGCCTTGTTCTTCATCATCTCAATTTCCTTTCTGATCATCTCGTGTCTCTTTCCTTGTTCATCTTAATTCTCATTTTGGTCAATTATCTCCACTCATAGTTTCCCACCGCCACGTTATCATCATCTTTCCTTCTTCTTCCAATCAATCACCTCATTTTCCGTTCGTTACCTCCTCCTTCGTATCTTTCTCTCGATTTTGCATTCAATTTCTTTACCTCATTATCCGCGACCTCCCTTTCTTTAGTGTATTCTCACCTTCCTATGTTATTCTCATCTTGACTCAGCCCTTGCCATCAGCTTCCCCTTTACAGTTCATCCCTTTTCACATTTCTTCTGCTACCCTCATTTTAAATCTACCCTCTTCCTCAACTTCCTTCTCAGCCTCTCCTTTTCTTCCTCTCATTCTCAATAGCTATCGTCTTCTTTTTCGACCGCCTTCCCTTTTTAATGTTTCCCCTCTAGTTCTCTTCTTCTTCTTTGACACATTTTAAGTTCCCCTCTTAGTCTCCTATCCTTCTTCGTCGACACTTTTCAAAGTTTCCCCTCTTATTCTCCTCCTTTGACATCTTCTAATGTTTCCCCTCTTACTCTCTTCTTCTTCACAGCCACATTCTAAAGTCCCCCTCCCCCTAATTCTTCTTTTTCACCTTCTACAGTTTCTCCTCTTATTCTCTTCTAAACCACCTGAATTTTCCCTATTATTTTCTTATTCTTCTTCTTAGCCACCTACCGAAGTTTCCCTTCTTGTACAAGTCTTTTTACGTTTCCCCTCTTGCTCCTCCCCTTATCCTCTTCCTCCTCCTCATCCTCCACCTTCTTTCTTTCCCCTCTTCTGCTTCGCCACCAGTTTCTTTACCTTGGCTCCGATCCTCACTTAATCCCAATTTCGCAGTCGTCCCCTTTCCTTCGACTCCCAAGAGAGCTTTCAACTTCTCAAACTTATAAATTATTCTCGCCGCCTCCTCCTCCTCCTCCTCCTCCGTTCCCGCGTCTCTCTCTCTCTCTCTCCTTACGCGAGTAATGCACATTTTCGTTTCTTGAATCCGACGTGTTTGTTGTTCTTCCGTTTACTCTGGGACGTCATTTCTCTTGACCGAATCTTTTTAAACAACACACCAAAACTTTATATAAGTAAAGAGTGAATTTGTCCTCTGAGAAATAAGTAAATGGACAACACTTCAGCTTCCTAAAAGGTTACTCTCATTAACTAACCACTCCCCCCCACCATCCCCAACGAAATGACAAATATGCCTGCTTGACACACATTTGGCCTCACCGGATAAACGCCAAGTTTTTCTCCTTTCAGTCAACATTTGTACATATTCTTCGTCCTTTCACCGTATATTTTACATATTATAACATCGATGTTTGTCTTGAGCCACAAACGTGTCAAACCACCTTGACGGATGTCATCTCACTGAGAGGATTTTATCAGTGTGACATTTTCAGATCCAATTGGTTTAGTCATTGGTTCTCTGAGTCCCTCTCTAAATTATTCTTAGCTTTTTATCATTCATTCTTCTTGCTCGATCGTTATTCTTTTTCCTTATTCTCTCTCTCTCCTTGTTCTAAACACTGATTCTTCTTGCTTGATCTTTAGTCTTTACCCTTATTTTCTCTTTCTCTTTCTTACACTTGTGATCAATTTTCTTCTTAATACTTTCTCGAGTCATTATTTTCATTCAGTTTTTCTCACGTGACTCCTAACATACTGACATTATTTTCTTTCTCTTTTTCTCTCATTTCTCTTAACATATCTCAGAATCTTTCACGTCATTCTACTTACTTCTTCTTCTTCTACTCATCCTCCCTAATTACTCTTTCTTCCTTCCACTTACCTTTTCCTCTCAGGAAGAAGAAACGACTTTAACAGAGCCACTCGTTGACCTAAACTTCGCCCCCCCCTCTCCCCCAAACCCCCAACACTCTGCTACACTTCATCATAATCATCACCCTCTCCCTCTCCCTCTCAGAACCTCTTCCTTGCCGTGAAATATCCCTAAGGTAAGGGCAATAACTGAGAAGTTGTAAGCTCTCAGAGAGAGAGAGAGAGAGAGAGAAGAGAGAGAGAGAGACCACTTTGAGTGTAGCCTGTAAGCATGAGAATACTAGTGCAAAAGAGAAAATATCAAAACGCATAGCTCTTCAATAATGTGAATGTTTATAGATTTATATATATACAGTATACACGAACATGATATATTATATATATATATATATATATATATATATATATATATAATATATATATAGAGGGATTGCTGCACCCCCCCCCCTCTCTCTCTCTCTCTCTCCGAAGTGCAAGTGCCACTTATTTCTGACAATTCATTTCCATTTGGAGGATCTGCCAAGAACCCATTACTTTTATTAAGTTCTTTCCTCCAACATCACACGACAGCTAATGAAGCATTTACTCCTCATTACTCCAAAGAGAGAGAGAGAGAGAGAGAGAGAGAGAGAGAGAGAGAGAGAAATGCCATATTCCTATCACACCCCGTTTTCACCAATACATTCTCTTGGGCTTCTCTTATTCTCCTTTTCTTTTCTATCCTCTCTCTCCCTTCTTTTTTTTCTTTTTTTCTTACAGGTTCCCAGACAACCGCGCCCATTTTTCCTCTCTATTTTTTTCTCGGTCTCTCTCTCTCTCTTTCTCTCTCTCATCCTTCGTCGTCGTCTCCCCTTTCCGTCTCTCCCACCAGCCCTACTTACTCTTCAAAGAGCCTTGATCTCTCCCGACACACGCCTCTCTCTCTCTCTCTCTCTCTCTCTCTCTCTCTCTCTCAAGACGACAGAGACCCGTCCCCAACCGGGTCCCTGTCTTCCAATCCACTACATCCCGACCACCTCTCTTCCTCCACCTCCTCCCCCTCTCTCTACTCCTCCTCCACTCCTTCTCCTCCCCCTCCTACGGCAACTCCTCCTTCGGCTTCACGTCGTCCCAGGCAAAAATACGCACACGCGCGCGCGCGTACACACAGCAACACGTTCACGCGTACACAAGCCGCTACCTCGCTTACACGTCCAACACAACTTCACAGGGGTTGGACAGCCCATCCGGAATGGGGAGGAGGAGGAGGAGAGGAGGAAGGGAGGGAGCGAGGGAGGATGAGGGAACTCAGGACCAGAATTATTATCTCGGAGGGGAGGGAATGAGAATGAAGAAAGTATCATTAGGCTATCTGGATGGAAGAATAAGGGGGAGGGTGAGGGTGGATGCGGATATGCCGAAAAAAAGGGAGAGAGAGAGAGAGAGAGAGAGGATATCTAAACACAAAGCAATACTGGCTCTTGCAAAACACATACATACACACACACACACACATATATATATATATGTTATATATATATATATATATATATATATTAATATATATATATATATATATATATATGGAAAGTATATGAATTTCTTGTAAAGTAACCAACACACACACACACACATATATATATATAGATATAATATATATGTGTATGTGTGTGTGTTTGGTTACTTTACAAGAAATTCATATACTTTCCATATATATATATATATATATATATATATATGATATATATATATATATTTGAATTTCTTTTACAATAGCATAACAGAGTACAATGAAGATGTAACGGCCAACACACACACATAGTTATACATATATATCCCATAAAAACGCCAAAATATGGAAAGTAAGTACTAAATTGGTATCAATACCGCCTTTTCTTAACTTTTCTCATCCATTACCTACCTGAAGAGAGAGACAGCAGTCTCTGTATTATAGTAGGTAGTACTTACTTTCTATAATTTGGCGTTTTTATGGGTTCCTTTTATTAGATGGAATTTTGTTGTAACAACATTTTTACCAGCCATATCTATATACAGAACATTTTTACCAGTCATATTTATATGTATATGTGTATAAATATGCTGTTTATATCTTAACATAACACTGCATGAATTATTTAGGAGAAAAATATGTGATCGCCAGAATTCATTCATTATGAATTAAGGGGACAAAATGTCCTCAGTCTATTACAAATCAAAATATGACAGGATTTTCTCCTCTCTTTTCTTCTCTTCTCTCCACAGCGCAAGACTTCTTTGCCTTCCTTCCCTCCATTCCTCCTCCTAAGCACGTAAGTCCGAAGGATTCACTAGGCTCCCTTTCCTCCACTATCCTTCCCAGCAGGAGCTTCGTATTTTATTTTCCCCCTTTTCCCTCTATTAGAAGACACAAGTCACAACACACCACACACACACACAACAACACACACACAAGGACCGAGAAGGCCTCCTTTCCCGCAAATACACAGCTTCCCTTCTCCGAGCTAGAAGGGCCTGTCTCGGATCGTCCATACATTCCCTTCACTCTCAACAGAAACATTCGGATTCCTCCCCTTCCTCCATTAACTTGGCACTTCACGTCCGCGGGATTAGTGCCCTTTCTTTTTAAGAATATTTATATACCCTCCGTTGCCCCCTCGTATAATTATTCGAGTCGAAATATTCAGATTTTTCGCTTTTAATGCATTAAACTCATGCCTACCATAACATGAAATTCATGACCAGTTTATTACCGGGCCGGTTAGATATAGACAATTTTCTATAAGTTACGAATAAAGGGATCAATAACAAAAACAAGGAAAAATGTGCGGAAGAATCGAGTTTTCTGTACAGCGTATAAAGCTGTAGGAAACTCCCAGCCACGGAACAGTGGTGGCCTTTGTTGTTGGTACCTATAGCGGTGCCAAACGCACGATCACGGCTAACTTCAACTTAAATAAAATTAAGAGGTTGGATGATCAACATATCAGTTTCTAGCCTTAGTAGTATTTTAAGATCTGAGGGCAGAAAGAAAACGTGCGGACGGACAGACAAAGCCGGCACAATAGTTTTCTTTTGCAGAAGACTAAAAACTGTTAACTTTGCTTTTTAAAAAAAACTAAAACGGATTCTCTCTCTCTCTCTCTCTCTCAGTAATCTATATATTAATTTCCACCCTCTTGATTTAAAACGGAGGAAGAAGAAAAATAACAAGTCCCGTCTCTTTCCTTAACTCAGCACAAGGACTCAATAAATCATATAATTTCCCCTAATAAGTAGACAAATGATATCAATTTTCTTTCTCTAATACACCTCAGAGAGTTAGTTCAGCCACTCCCTTTCCCCAAATACCATTAAACGAACCAATACATTATTTTCCTTCCCTCTAACAGCTATAGAGGAGCCTGTCAACTCGATCCCTTCCCACACTTCGGCTCAAAAGTCAATAATTATGTCCTCTAATCTTACATTAACTGGCTACAAGAGTCACTACCTCATTTTTTGTCTCTAAAAATGTATACAAGGATCATTTCATAAACTTTTTCCCTTACAACAAGGCTGGAGTCAGTATGTCACTCCCATCGTATGAGAGAGAGAGAGAGAGAGAGAGAGAGAGAGAGAGAGAGAGAGAGAGAGAGAGAGAGAACGCTTTTCTTTCACAGATGCTACAAACTCCATAGTGAAAATATTACCTGCAAGCTTTACAAATTTCAATTCATCGTGAAATTCCATTTAAGGCGTCAATTTCCTCGTCTCTTGATACATACAACCGTCCATACTTGTATTTCTTACAGAAGAGCCCAGTGCATCACCCAAATTCCTCTCAAAAGCAGAGAGGAGTCTTATAAGTAATCTAATTTACTGTAGTAAGGTCTGCAAACAATATTACTGCATCATCCCATTTTCCTCGTAAAACTTAGGTGAGCCACATCATCGCTTTTCATCCCATCTAGGGACATACGAGCAATATTTATATATATCATATATATATATATAGATATTATATATATATATATATATATATATATATATATAGATATATCATCCTTTTCGTCCCACTAGGGACATACGAGCAACATATACACACACACACACACACATATATATATATATATATATATATATATATTATATATATATATATATATATATATATATATATATATATTTATATCACTCCTAATAAAAAACAATTTCACATTGCTTAGCATTATTTTCACAGAGAACCTCAGTAATAGTTAGATTCATGAGAGGAGATTCTTTATTTCCAAGCTCTAGGAGGCTCGTCTGTCTCCATCTTCAGGGAGCTAAATATCTGGTTCCTTGAAGATGGAAGGGGCAGACGCCCCTCTGAAAGCTTGGAAATAAAGAATCTTCCTCTTTCGAACTGTCCTTCTAATCATATATATATATATAATATATATATATATATATATATATATTATATATATATATATATAGTATAGTATATATATACTATATATATATATTTATATGAATATTCTCACATCACCGTGATTCATATACATGCATTAAGCTACAAATGTCCTTTAATTCCCGAAGGGGAATTTTTTAGTTGATAATCATTTCGTCCTCTCGTGGATTCGAACCAGTGCACAGAGGAGAATCAGGACTTCAATGAAGTTACCGACTCGGCCAACAAGTAACGTCACTGAAGTCCTGATTTCTCCTCTGTGTGCTGGTTCGAATCCACGAGATGACGAAATTATTATCAACTAAAAAATTAATTCCCCTTCGGTTACCACACATTAATTTCGAGGTAGAGCGAATTGGATATTAAAGGACATTTGTAGCTTAATGCATATATATATGAATCACGGGGGTGTGACAAAAATTCATATACATATATATGTATAAATATGTATATATATATAATGTATATATGAAACCCTGCCTCATTCATTTACCGTCTTATACTTGTGGGACTCTGGTTACTTTACAACTTCCTCCTGTCACCCCCTTTATTTCTAATCAGGAAACTTGTCAGTTCAACCAATGGCCCGTGGAGTTCTCTCTCTCTCTCTCTCTCTCTCTCTCTCTCTCTCTCTCTCTCTCTCTCTCTCTCTTTCAGCGCTATGCTGTAGCTCATTAACAAGACGAACTCGATCCCATTTCTCTCTCCCACCCAAAGGTACGACAGGTTCACAAATCATAAGCATCTCTCTCTCTCTCTCTCTCTCTCTCTCTCCGAACGCAGGCCCACATGCCGGCATGAATCACCCGGCTCAAATTTATTCGCTGATCAACTTTTCTGCATCAGAGACGATTAAGGTACGACCGGCCCTTACATTTCCATCATAAATGCAGGTTAGGAGAGGAAGAATAGGGATACGCAGGTAAAATTCTTAAAATTACATCAAGGAGAAACATAATAATTTCCCCTATTAAGTAGACAAATGATATAAATTTCCTTTCTCTGATAAACAAAAATAGTTAGTTCTGCCGAGCCCTCTCTCCCTACACGATCAAACGAACCTGTATTTTATTTTCCTTACCCCTTCCACCCTGAAGAGAACAAATGCATCAATACAACTTTATATTTCCTTAAATGTCACACATAGAAAAATCTGAAAACTGACTAACATACTACTGTAAGTATTCAATAAACTCAATGTAATTCAAACTTCGACTACAAAAAAAAGAAGGAAATGGGGGAAAAAACTTATCTTGAAAAAATGACAAGAAAATGCATAACAAAACAACCAAAAGAGTAAAAAAAAAATATCCCAGAAATATCTTGACCAAAAATAGAACCAGGTTACGTCTATAATTAATACTCAACACCTGTGGCTTTCACTGCTTTAGATGCATTCCTTGCTTATCTACATACGGGCCCTTCCCAAATCTATTCGGGCAAGGACCCAACAAATTAATGCTCACTCTACATGACCTGGCAGCAGACTGGGTAAATGTTATCCCACATCAATCAACCCAAAGACATGGCAAGTTGGGACTGGTGGAGGTGATAAGATATAACTAAGATTGGCGTAACTCTCTCTCACTCTCTCTCCAACAGTATTCCACATCATGTCTCTACATCACTATGTTAAACTAATATTCAACTTGTAGCTCATGTTCAACCTTTTTGTGGACTGCTGTGGAGTTTTTTTTATTATTATTGAAACTTCCCTCTCAGTAGTCCAATTTACTTGTTTATTTGTTTCCATGTGGAGTTCAGCTCTTTTCTCTTAGTATACGCTCGTCTCTGAGCTTATATATATACATATATATATATATATATATATATATATATATATATATATATATACACATGTATGTATATGTATATATGTATATGTATCTACCTCTCAAATAAATAAATAAATGCAACTGTTAAAATTCCAAGAGGACAGACAGACTACAGACGCTAAGAGCCACACTGCTAACAAGGCACTCCTTTCCTCTCTCTCTCTCTCTCTCTCTCTCTCTCTTCGTCGGTCCTGGTGCGCCTTCGACATCGCTCACCTCATTACTCCTGTCTCATAAAAACACGTCTCCCCTCCCTCCTCCCTCCCCCATCCCCAACTCCTCCCACCACCGTGTCACCATCTTCCCTCCCCCCCCCCCCCCCCCCCCCCCCCCCCGCCAAACTCCTCCACCACCAGTGTCACTATTCCCCTCCCACCTCGCCCCACTCCTGACCCGTCCTATACCACCACTTCAGTGCGACAGCTGGTGGGTTGAGAGCCACAACACCTATTGGCCCTTCATGTAACCCCCTCCTCTTTCCCCTGAACCCCCTCCCGCAGCCACAAACACCCCCAGTCAACTCCCTATCAAACGACATCTAGGGGTGGTGCTAGTGTGAGACACTGAAACTAACTCTAACCTCAAATATATATGACCATAACCCCATAAAGAGTACTATAGTGAATGGTTAGTTATTATTTTTACTTCCTTTCTCATACAGTCAAAAGGAAGGCCGATGGAATAGGCAACCGAAAAGGATGGCAACTGGAATCAGGGGAGGCAGAAGATGGAAGGAAATTCCAGCGACGTCAGATCCAAAGATAGCACCCACCATTCACGTATACATCAAAATAGATGTTGGCTGGCTCTCTCTCTCTCTCTCTCTCTCTCTCTCTCCTCTCTCTCTCTCTCTCTCTCTCTCTGGAGTAAACTGCACCAAACTAGGTTTACTGGCTAGAAGTCCGGAGTTCGACACTGGACAAAGACAAAGTGATCTGGGTCTAATTACTTGAAGAGCTGTGCCACTATTGATATAAACAGTAGATTATGTATCGAGTGGTCAGTCAAAATGTTGTTGGTTGCAACAATATGTGAGAGAGAGAGAGAGAGAGAGAGAGAGAGAGAGAGAGAGAGAGAGGTGGGGGGGGGGGGGGATCCGTTTCATCATTCCAGGGTGAGGTTTACCTCGTCGAGGCCTTCCCTCAGAGATTAAAAGTTAAATAAATTTAAGACGTGAGAGATCAGATCCTTGTCTAAATGTATGAGGATTGATGATAGTTATTCATAAAAAAAGATCAGGTTCACTCGAAAATCAAATCTTATTCACCACTTGTGATTGATAATTCACAAAAAGCTATGATTCGATAAAGCAACCCAACAGAAAGGTGAAACCTCTCTCTCTCTCTCTCTCTCTCTCTCTCTCTCTCTCTCTCTCAAAATTCAATCCACCCACAACCTTTGTAACGAACGCTTCATAAAACAGAAATCACTGTAAGGAAAGATTACGACAAAGTAAACACGTAAACCAGACCCCCCCACAACCGCCTCTCTCTCTCTCTCTCTCTCTCTCTTCTCTCTCTCAGTAATCAATTAATCAAGGGAGTTTCCGACAAACAAAGGGCAAATGGCGTCCACCTACATGATCCATAATGGTAATTACGGCGTAATTTCCATATCAAAAGTAAAAAAGGTTACGGACAATACAGAAAGATACAAATGTTAACTGTAATCAATATCTCTTACTCATTGACGTTTGTACGAGGCTTGGTAACTAAGCTAGTGTTTTATGGTGTTGTGTACTCACATACATACACACACACACGCACTACTCGTCTACACACACACACACACACACACACACACACACACATATATATATATATATATATATATATATATATATATATGAAATATTATATGAATGACCACTCCCGGTATTAAAAGTATAGCTGATTCACACACCTACGCAGGATGTTCTAGTTCCTTAATAGACCAAGGCCTACAGCACGAAAACAAAGGCAGATGAAGACTTAAAATAATATCGATAAGTATGAAAATTCGTAAGCTTCGGCATTGTTTCCTGTCCAGAAACAAAAGAGAAAGTACCTCAAAATAGACCACGTAAGCAACATTCCAAACGGGAATGACTAATGACAAATATATGTTTAAAAGCGTTAGAAGAACCCTTACATATAAATCGAAGTCTCTAGTCTTGATGGGAGAAAGAAGAAGAAAAAAGGCTAGATCAAATGAAGCTAAACAAAAATTACGTGCGTTTTCAAAAGATAACCGCCACTAGCAAAGGTGAAATATCAACCGACTCATGGCATAAAAAAAAAAGTAAAAACAAAATCTATCCGTGTCGGAGTTGAGAATCTTTAAATTTACACCTGCCCAAATACGAACAGATTTTCAACGGGCAAAAGGGAGAAAGAAAAATGTAAACTTTAACCTTTGATGCAACATGATGCAACAACTTCATTGGCAACAGGTTGCAATACGGATCCAGAACTGCAGATGGCAGTCAGTGCATTACGTATCCAGTTATTTCTACAATAAAATCAAAATTTCCATCGTTAACCAAATTTTTGTTTCACTTGTAAATGTGAACGCTGTACAGACCTTCCTTTACCAATAAACGAACCTGAATTATTTATTTATAGCTTATTCTTACACAACTCTCTTTACAGATTAACTCACAGCCGAAAAATCGTTAATAAATACAAAATGTCATAAGGAAGCTAAGAAATTTTCTTTCAACTTATTCTTACACATCATTATTTTTATTACAAGCGAACCCACACCCGAAAGCCGAAATTTTGGATGTGAATCCAACTGAGACGTGAACAAGGAAACTTCAACATAATTTGAGAAGTCTGAAGGCAACTGAAAGGTCAAAGATGAAATTAGCATTTGTTCGAGAGGAGAGAGAGAGAGAAGAGAGAGAGAGAGAGAGAGAGAGAGAGAGAGAATCCTATGACAGGAGAGTCCATCAATATTCACTGTTCAAATCAGCATTAATTCATACAATGATATTCTTCCTTTCATATGGACAGAGTATTTTTAATGCAGCAATACTAATGGAAGAATTTCCCGCGAGTGATTCTGAAAAATGGAAGATAATTGATTCAACCTGGCTAAAGCAGAAACTTTTTTTCTCATGATATTTCCTAAAAATTATTTCAAATCTCTCAATAAGTTCAATTCAACAAAACCCAAGAATAAGGTACGTTTAAATTGACATGTAGATCAAAAACGCATTTTCAAACTAACATTTAACTAATCAAATGTAAGTTTAAACCACTAAGTTGTGCAAGTACACGGAAAAAAACCTTAATCTCAAAATAAAAGAAAAAGTACCAGCCACATTCCAAAAATTTATATCACGTATCAATTGACAAATAATAATAAATAATAAAACTTTTATGGTGGTTTCTTGTAGAATTACAAAAATTGCAAGTATATAACTGCTTTCTGTCCACCTAGAACTTCGTGTAAACAAATAAAATAAAGGATATTTTTTACGTCCCTCTCTGGTAAAACAATATTGGTCTCAGAATTACCCATGAAAAATATAAAGATTGAATTAATTAACAAAAAAGACTTACGACAAACGACAATAAACTTTAAAACGTCAACGTGACTTATTAAACCTTAAAGGCATATAATAGGATTTAAAGGGAAAAAAATTCATTCAGACAGGCCGCACTTGAAAACCAAGTGTCACAAACGAATCAACTTCAAAAGGCGACACTTAAATACCAAGTGTCACAAACGAATCAACTCCAAATGGCGACACTTGAAAACCAAATGTCACAAACGAATCAACTTCAACTGACGACACACAAACGAATCAACTCCAAAAGGGGACACTTGGTTTAAGACGGTAGCTCAGATAAACATAACAGAACCGTATCCATGTACTATTAATACGACAATATCTTATTACTGCCATCCAGTTTGTCATGAAGAGAGCTTGGGAAGAAAATTGACTTAGGTAAGAGGACAATCATTTCCAAAACACGCAAAAATGACAAATAATCCACAATATACCAAAAACTACTCACGAACAAAAAGAAACGGCTTACGAACAAAATCACTCAAGCGAAGACACGCAGAAAGAACAAAGGAATATTACACAACAAGTAAAACAGACACACTGACGACAGAAGCGAATAACCGATACAAAATAAAAGGACAATAAAAAGAGAAGCTGCAGAGAATAAGGAAAAAAGGTGTCGGGATCCCTCCTTGTTCGTTCTTCCACCTTGTGGACAGAAACAATAAACATTTCCTGGTCATTCGTGTACAGCCTCTCTCTCTCTCTCTCTCTCTCTATAAGGCAGAAAGTTCTTTGATGTACAGCTATCTAATATACTCCCTTTTCACCTCTCAAAACCTACAAAAAAGGGCCTTGGCGAACGGAAATGTAAAGGCGCATTTACCTCTTAACAGAATATATTAACGATAGGAAAAAATGGCAAAGAATATTTTTCTTTAAATATTGTGTTCCAAGAAGTTGGTACTAAATTATATTAATCACTTTAATTTTTACATACACACATTTTATATATATATGCATATTCATATATTCATATGCTATATACATTTATATATACAGTTTTACATACACATGTGTGTGTATGTGTTTATAAACACATGGAGGCTATTAAAAAAAAATGGACTTCACACAAAACTTTCTCATAAATATTTGGTTTTAAACTTTGAGATTCCTTACACAGGAGTGAAAAATATCTTTGATACATAGTCAGTTCCACCTCATCACACCTAATGCAAAAAAAAAAAAAAAAAAAGCAACAACGCATGAATAAACCGCCCTTTTTGAGCTCTAGGCCTAAAGAACTAGCTGCCAACGGACTGTGGGGGAACTCAATAATGGAGACCGAACCTCGGGACTCATCAACCAGATTGGAGGGCGATGGACACGCCCTCTGTCATCATCATAAACCAGTATTTTGATGATGACAGTGGTATAAATAGTCCTTCGTGTCCAAATATATTCAACTGATGACAACAAACACACCTATGTGTGAATACATACCATACGCACACACACACATATATATATATACTTATTATATGTGTGATGTGTAAATATATTACATATATATATGTGTGTGTGTATGTATAAACAAATTCCTTTTAATTTCAAATGGGGAAGGAGCCAGATGACGCACACGCGTGCGCGTGCAAACACACGCACACACACACGCACACACACACACACATATATATATATATATAAATATATTTATAATATATATATATATATATATATATATATATATATATATATATATAATCTTAAATGCGGGACGGGGCAGACGCCTATGTACTATGTAAGTATATAGTAAATAATATATATATATATATATATATATATATATATATATATATATATATATAAAACTCCTTTTAATCTCACATGAGGGAGTAGGGCACATAGTCCCAGCATCCCATATTTATTCTTTGGGATCAGACTGCTACCCTATGACCTTTCCAATCCTGGCTGAGCCCACCACAACCAAGTAGCTACCAATTACATAAGTCAAAGTTCAAGTCAACTAAAGCACAGAGAACTTCTAACAGAGCGTGTCCTTCTCCATTTAGCCTATCTATTTATCTATCCACCTACGAAACCCGTTGGTAACAATACAAAACAATAACTCTTGAGCATCATGACCCTTCTCTCTGTGACGACGCATAAACACAACCCACTTCAAAACCAACCTGTTCCTAGGCTTAAGTTTTTTTGTATAAGGAGATGATATTACAACCCTAACTACTGGAGATAAGCTGCCAACTAAGCCTACAGAGAACATGTGTCAGCTGTAGGCCTAAAGAGCCTATGCTCCCAACCCACTATCTATACTTTGAGTCTCTCTCTCTCTCTCTCTCTCTCTCTCTCTCTCTCTCTCTCTCTCTTTAACACCGCATACAGCATAAACATCCACACACACACAGCAACAGCAGCAGCAGCAAAAAGCTAAAATCATCAACGTGGACCATCGTACTGTGATTTCTGTCGCGCACATGACAATCAATTCTGCTTCTTTAGTACCCGCCGTGACGTAACGGAGACATCAATGATTGAAAACACGGGAAGAATCGCATACTTTAACAAGATCAAATGAGATCAAACAAATAAAAAGGGAATTACCGCAGGTTCAGTGGGTCACTGTACCTGAAAATTTACTGTTTGATAATAACCAAGGTAGTATATATTTACATATTTAAACAAACAAACAAACAAACACACACACACACACATATATATATATATATATATATATATATATATATATATATATATATATACTACATATATATATATATATATATATACACACTTCCAGATACGAAGAACACGTTGAAATATATCATAGTTTCTTACCTAATAATAGGACACGGAGATTATAAAGAGAAGAATCATTCCACTAAATCGGCACCGTGTATTTAATGTACGATACCTTTAAAACTACGAAACTGGCAATGGCATTAGTGCCTTTTAAAATGATAAATCCTGCATTAAAAAAAATAAAAAAATATATAAACAATTAAATACATAAACGGGAACCTTTTTGGTGTCAGCCCACGTCCCACGAAACTTAAACGAAAGATTGATATGAGCATTAATATAAGCTTTAAAAAAAGCAAAATTTTGTCTGGTTTCAAGCTGGTTTTTAAAACGGGTAAATAATAATAATAATAATAATAATAATAATAATAATAATAATAATAATAATAAAACTGATATCATTATGGCCTGTAGAATCCGTGGGTCGAAAATGAATGATCATTGGTAAGTATAACTGGTCTGGATCGGACTTTGGGGCGAATGAATTAAAGTGGAAAGCTGGTCTGAAGTTAAATAACATTTTATAAATGAAGGCCACCCGAAAGTGACTTACCATTCACTATTCGAAAACTACGAAGAATCACAGTACAACGAATGCCACTGGACCGTGAAGATAACTTATACACTTTAAGGAAGAATATCTATGAAAATTACCCTACATCGATTCGAACTACAAGGTGTGTGTGTGTATAGAGAGAGAGAGAGAGAGAGAGAGAGAGAGAGAGAGAGAGAGAGAGAGAGAGAGAGAGAGAGAGAGAGAGACTTGTATATTATATGGTCGTGAAATACTGAGGAATCTCGAAAATTTTATGGCAACTTAGAACTGAGGAGAGAAGAGAGAGAGAGAGAGAGAGAGAGAGAGAGAGAGAGAGAGAGCACAGCAAAACGAAACCCGACGACATCCCCCCCACCCCGCCCCCCCGGTCTAGTAGCGAACGAACACCTGAAGCAAGCGAGCGTCAATCTAAATTTAAACGGTAATGAACAATAATTGAAGGCTCGTTGCCGTCAATTTACCTCGGGAAAACTTATGAAACAGTTACAGGAAATTTGGGGGTCCATATAGATTTAATAATGAACAATTAAAACCGCATGCAGTGGCAATACAGACTTGCAAAACTAGCGAACATTGCAGGCACATTGGGTGTCAGTTAGGGTCGGCTACGAATGCACTGTTAAAAGGGTTCTTTGGTGTAAATATAATGAACCCCTGGGAGACTATTTCTTTTTATATAAATAAACAAAACCTTTGAAAGATAAGTGGTGTAAATACAATGAACTATTTAGGACGTATATTTTGTAATAAACAATAACCCATTAAAGGCTATTCAATATACATACCTAGGACTAATTAACACTATTAGTCTACATGGAACGAACCATTAAAAACTATTTGGTGTAAACATGGACCGAAAACATTCAACTAATTGGTATCATATCGAGCTTAACAGGAAAGTAAGAAATGAGAAAAATTACGGGCAATAATTCATGATAAATGTACATTAATATGACTGTTATCCTGAATAACTATAAAACAAGAAAAAATATTTTTAATTAGAAATGATTATTCACGTCTTGTAAAGAAATTCTGACGGAAGGTGACTGCCCTTTCATAATTCTCCCCTTCAAAAAATAATAATGATGACAACAGCAAAAATAAAAACACAATAAAATCAGTTTCCTACTAATAAATAAGAAAGCTACAGAACCCTATCATATATATATATATATATATATATATATATATATATATATATATATATATGTAGTGTGTGAGTGAGTATATATACCTTAGCTTCTATATAAATAAAGATTCAATATAATAACATGTATGCACTATGACACATTAAATTACAACGTACACACGAATATTCTTCATAAAATCAAGCGTATACTTATGTGGCACGAACTCCAGGGCAGTAGGTTAAGATATCACTGCTTGGTTAAGGTTACCATAATTTCTCTGGAAATACGGCTTCATGTCTCCCTTCCATCTGTATCCTTCCCTCCCTCGATACTGTCTTCTGTCTTTCCTTCACTCTTTGTCATCTCGGTACTAAAAATCTTACGAGGAAAAAAAAAAAGTAGTACATTTACGAGTTGCGGTTGGGAAGGCATATCTGTGTGTGCGTGCAAGGACCGTAATGATGTTTCGAATACTTTGCTTGGTAGTACTATGCTCTCCGGGCCAGTAGAAAAACAACCAAGCAAAGTTGAAAAACAACCAAGAAAATATCCGAAACATCTTTAAGGCAATTGCACACACACACACACACACACGCACACACAGAGAGAGAGAGAGAGAGAGAGAGAGAGAGAGAGAGAGAGAGAGAGAGAGAGCGTTTCCCAACTTAGCAAGTACCAATACGCCTTGACCCTAGATCTATGCATGCATCCTGTGCATGATCTGTGTGTGTGTGTGGAGAGAGAGAGAGAGAGAGAGAGAGAGAGAGAGAGAGAGAGAGAGAGAGAGAGAGAGAGAGAGAGAGAGCTGACCTAACGATTCTGGCCAACTAAATAAAGGCTTTGTCAGGAATGCCTTCTGAATACCTGCGTACGTCAGTAGAAAAGATGCGATCTCTTTAATTATAATTCTAGATAATGTCAGCATAAACTTCTACGTCAGGGGAATGTCAATTCCCAGGCTATTGTTCAACGTCGGAGACAACATAAGCCTAAGACACCCTGTAATACTAGTTAAAATATCTCAAGGTTCCATAGCAATACGAAAAGTAGGCCTAAAAATGAGAGGCACTCTGAACCCCCCAACCTGCGGCTTAGACCTAGTCACTTCCCCACCTTGGTTATAATTAAGGCCTATTAATGTTCTGATCCTGATTAATTCCTACGATTAATTTCTATTCCCGAGTATCACAGGCTTTCCACTGTACGATGCAAGCTTCTCTCTTATGGCTTAGAGTATCAATTATTTTGAGGGAATTATCATTAACGGGTTTAATAATCAGTAACTCGATTTACGACAGGGTTCATTATTTTAACTATTCTACAAAACGATCGTAGCATTTAAATTCAAGATAACTGGCAGCGATGATACTATAGCCCTACTTCGCATGAGTTTGCAGATAAGAATACACGCTAGTGTTAGCTTCAAGAGAAATGGCAACGAGGACACATATACGCCTAGATCCGAGTGTGTTTGCGGTTATGAAAACATTAACTTTAAGAAAACTAATCCTTCCTCCCATGGTACAAAAAAATCACAGACAAACTTTTAAAAGATACAATGCATAAAGAGCTTTGCAAGAATACCGAAGAAGGAGGAAAGGAGCTCTGTAAAGCTGGGATCATCAGTCCAGACCGGGAGTGAAACCTTGTAAGGGAAGACATACAAAGGACCTGAACCACTTCCACCACGCAACAAATCAAAGGTTGGAACCGCCAAGACATGTAAAAGGTATATATATATGTATATATATATATATATATATATATATATATATATATATATATATATATATATGCAATGCGCGCGCACACACGCACGCACATATTCAATATGTATATAAGTACAATATACGTCTGAAGAGATATATTTTTGGTCTTCTCTCTCGAGATATAATATATAATATATATATATATATATATATATATATATATATATATATATATATATATATATATACATATATATATATATATATATATATATATATATTATTTATACATATATGTATGTATATGTGTGTGTGTGTGTTTGTCTGTGTAGAAACAAAACGTACAATAAGTCTTAAGAGTTACATACTCCGCATTTTTGTTTTTTCTCTTTCAAGTGAAATTAAATTATCAGAAATCATCAATTGATGTAGTTTATCGAAGCTAATTGGGCATTATTCAAATAAGGCTGGTAAGACGAAATAAATTAAGACAAACGTAATTTATGTTACAAAATTCATGTTGTGAATATAAGAAAAACTTTATAAGCCAAGCAGAAAAAATATAACCCAATAAAAACAACTCGTCTCTTATCAATTCACCATTCTGCTCTCGCCTACCTCTCTCTCCCCTCCCACACCAACTTCCCGCCAGCATTCATCCCCCAACCCCACCCCTCCGCCCCCTCACCACCCTTTCGCCACCATCCACGTTCGGTTGACACAACAAATCAACGGGCATAAGCAAAGTTTACAATTCCCTTCGGAAAACTTGCACAAACATTTGCTTCGTCATCTTGCGCCAAGGCAGATGAGAGAGGCCAGGCCAAGTCGAGTACGACCAGTGTTGTTATTCTTGCAATGACACGCCTACCGGCAGGGCAAACAATCGGCGCTATATACGAAGACACCAATACGGGCAACGGGTGGACGAAGGGGGAGAGTGGGAGAGAGGGTCGCACTATAACATGGCCCAGCTGCTGCTGGCGTTCAGGATTCGCAATGCACCGTGAATGGTTTTGTGATTCGAGAGATGTTTTATCTCTCTCTCTCTCTCTCTCTCTCTCTAACAAGATACAGTGCCACTCCTTTGAGATATCACTCTCTCTCTCTCTCTCTCTCTCTCTCTCTCTCTCTCTCTCTCTTAGACAATGTACCCTACCAGTTCTTCAGGAGTTTCCTTCTCTGTAACAATGCATCATGTTGGTTCTTTATGAAATGCTCTCTCCATCTCAATGTACCATGCCAAGTTCTTAAAGAGATATGTTCTTTCTCCCAAACAATGCATTTTGCTTGTTCCTTAACTAAGAATAGGAAGAAGATAGGAAGAGTTGCACAGACCTAAACCTGGTCCGAAACAATTAATGAGGCAACAAATAAGATTTTTATGCGATCTTATATCTCCAGATAGGTGCAATATGCTTCATGAATTCCGAAACACCCAGACATAGGCCACTACACTACAATTCCAAGTAAACAGTAAGTACCTAGTACAGCAGTATGAGATCACTAGATAAAGGGTGGCTTTACCTAAATGAACCTTAACAGGAAGATCGAACGTAACAATCTTCGGAATAGTCTTCGGCCCTCAAGGAATGAAAATCTCAGATTCTGTCACAAGGTATTTATTCTTGCCTTTAACTTTAGTGTAAAATCTTCTCGCCTACCCCGTCATGGTAGTAACACTTGCAATCTTATTCTGTCTTCTATCTTCCACATTTGTAATACGAATGACACAAGGGAGCCGCGTACCATGAAAACATTGCACTCTCTAACAGTAGTTTTTAACTTTCTCGACATACATTCTCGCATGGATACATCCTAAAAACATAGATTTGCCCGAACACGTATGAAACAGAGGCAGATTTGCATAATTCACGCTCACAAATTATCTAGAGAACTTCTTGCCTAAAAAAATGAAAGGAAAAACGAGGGAATAATACCACATGAATGTTATTCAATTTACACCAGTTAATCGCATTATATAAAGTATTCATTCACTAGCAGACATCATAAACAGACTCCATTTTTCTTCCTGACAAGATTTCTCTTCAACCGAAGCACGTTCCAACGGTTCTCAAGTTCCTATGTAATTCCCTAAGTAGGAATCGCATTTGCATACCAATAGATACATTAACTATTCAGTGAGGCCCCAAATGATCGTGAATTTGACGGCAACGAGGAAATAACAATAATCGTACTATTAGCAATCTTGCTACCGCACAACAACCGCTACCGATAGAGAAAGAGATAATAAATTTCGACTATAGACGAAATCCATGGGTGTACTGGCATCTCTGCTGAAAGTAATGTAACCGTGGCAATGAAGTTTCATGTTCACCTGATGCTAACGTTAAGCAACGATAATGATGATGATAAATATAATAACGATAACAACGGGAAGAATCAGAAGTCACTATCAATAAGGAAATATTTATGTGCAAACATTTACAAGGGAAACGCCAAATAGACAATATACAATTGCATAACATGACAGAGAACAATAGCTTCTGATTTCTTTACTACAACGTCAATAGTTACATAGCAACATTACCTTTAGATTCATAACAATAGCAAAAATAATAATAACATCTACAGATTCTATGTAAATATTGTTGTTGTTATTATTATTATTATTCAATAAGAACCCTATCCATGTGGAACAAGCCCACACGGTACACCAGTTTGAAATTTAAGCTTCCAAAGAATACGATGTCCATTCGAAAGAAGTGACAGAAGGTAATGGTAAACATAGAAAGATGGGGTCAGTTAATAGAAAAACAGATTAATAATAGAAAAAAAAAACTCAAAACGTTATTTTCATCGGATAAAAAAACAACGAAATGAGCATATCAGTAACAACCTCCCCATGCCCCCTCAGAAAAAAAAAAAAATAAATAAAAAATAAAAAACATGCAAAACACTGACTGCCCTGTGGCCCTCATTCGAGTGCTACTTAAACCTGGCCCAACAGAGAATACGCTTGAGTGCCAAACGGGAGGGGGACGAATCTTGCCGTCGCATGGAGCGAAGTTTAAAAAAAAAAAAAAAAAAAAAAAAAAAAAAAAAAAAAAAAAAAAAAACGATGCCCGCTTTATAATGATCCAATTCCGTGGTTTACGAGGCATTTAATTAATCTTGATTACCGCTGATTATCTTACAAGGGTTAATTCCGCGTACTTTGTAATTATGGGATTACGGCCACGGGACGAGGGAGGGAAACAACAAGACGGGCGAAGGAAAAGGCGAAGGCGAGACGTAAAAAAGATGATAAAAGAGGGAATAGCCAATATATATAATGAATGGTGAACATAAAAAAAATAGAAAAGATTTGCATTCAGGTAAAATCAAAGCAGGTAAAAGAAATAAATGCCCCCTTCATTATTATAAGAAGTCGGATAAAAGAATGCATCACAAAAGAAATAAAACGAGGACTTCATACACAAAATTATTAAAACACAATACAACTGAAGCCCTACGTCACAACAAAAACAAAGTACTTGGATTGGATTTATTCATTAAAAGATATGGACAGAAGACAAAATAGGCTGGAGGAATAACCAAAGATAGGAAAAATTAAAGCAAAAAACCAGGATACCAAAAATAAAGGACAGTGAAAGGATAATAATATAATGAAAAGACTAGTACAAATGTCCAGTTATATCTGCAAAGAAAAGACACAAGTAAGCTAAACACAGCCAGAGGCGAAAACTAAAATACACAAGTAGATAAACAAAACAAAAGCAACGCCCTTGAATGTTTCAAGTTTACTCAGCAACAACGAAGAGCACCACGACTACTACCACCATCCAATGAACAAAACCTTGAAATTTCTTCACAAACGACTCATCACTCCTGAAAACATTGAAAACTACAAATCACAACTTATTTAGCAATGGCAAACATACAATACGGAGCCCAAGAAACACAACCGAAGCAAACAAACACAACCAAACGTAAACAACACTCAAACGTGGCCTCAAGGCAAACACAAGCATCTAGAGTTGGTGTTGTGACACTTCTATCTCGAAGCAGCGTTAAACTTGTCTCACTCTCTCATACCCGTCTTGGGACTGGGTACTGGTTTGTGTCTGTGCAAGCAGCGGATGCAATTTATGCCTGCAAGCATGCACAAACATATAAAAAATAGATAGATATAAGCTATATTGGTGTTGTTCGAAACAAATATATTAAGCAACATGCGCTTAAAAGATGAAAATATCAAATATAATATCCTATATGCTAGACAACATGATTACACAAACACATCCACACTGCTTATACTTGTATACAGACAAAAATTCACACACACACAAAAAATAATATATATATATATATATTATATAGATATATATATATATATATATATATCACGTGACATGAAAAGGCTCGAACACACCATTACGTTCATTGTTTTGATTTTGAAATTTTAGGAGAAAAAGAAATGAGAGAGGAAAGTGGCACGATACATATAAATCTACAATACTTTAATGAAGAATAATAATGATAAAAAAACATAAAAGCGACAGAAGTGATAATAATCATAATGACAATAATAAATCTGGAGACGGACACAAACACACATCCTTCACCCCCGAAATCCTTTGAGACGTCTTTGGCAAAGGGCCACGATGGCAATCTCCTTTACGCCCCCATCAACCTCCACCTCTTCCCTCCCCTCCCCTCAACCCGGGCCACTTTTATCGCGATGACGTAACACAAAATGGAATCGGGGCCTCCACTAAAGATGTCATGCAATAAATTTCACCTGGAAGACGCATTACAGTTTTGTGGGGAAAACTTATCGCAAGTTCAATTAATATACTGTTATTGGGAGTGGCAGGAAGACACTAAACAATAGGGAATTGGTTCGCCAGAAAAAGAAATGCGGATTAAAGGGTTTTAGACATCTGTCACTGCTATATATTTAAAAATCAACTGGAAATATCATGACTAACAATAACATCCATTAAAAGTCCACTCCCTCCTACAATTTCACTATTATTTAAATATACGAGTGCTGTAGGCCTATATATGTAAATGACATACCTAAACACGGTATATATATATATATATATATATATATATATATATATATATATATGATATATAATATACATAATATATAATATAATATATATATTCAAGAGGTTTATGAAACTAAAAAAAAGGCCTTCAAGCCTTTTGGAGGAAACCACTTGGCAAAGGTATTTCTACTGCTGAATCATAAGTATAAGACCACTCTTGAAATCCATACACTTTGTGATCAGTAGTAATTGCACAATGCACAACACACTAGTAAAAATAAAGCACGAAAAAAATAAATGTTAAATTCAATGAAGCAACGAAAATAATTTAAACATTTGCGCCCTACAAAATTATTAACCAAAAACACAGAATTAAAATACTCATTACGAAAATATTTATAATTCATCCATTAGAAACTCAACTGATGAAAAAAAAAAACTTATATATAACATAAAATTATCAGCCTAAGTTGGTGATAGAGAAATAAATAAAAAAAAGATGGCAGGATTTTGTAAGAAAATATTTACCGATGTCAAGATATCACCAAAGATTCGTGACAACACGAAAAGACATGCAACGATTCTTTGAAACAAAGTGAGATCATTCTTTTATGTGAATATGAAGGTAAACATACACTAACACAGCGATATTCACTGAACAGACTACATATAAGCAATCATGCCATTATCAAATATGAATCTATACAATTCCATCCAGGCTGAATAAATACTCTATTCAATAACTACCTATTTTCATTAAATATTAGTTTTCTTTACAGAGAGAGAGAGAGAGAGAGAGAGAGAAAGAGAGAGAGAGAGAGAGAGAGAGAGAGAGAGAGAGAGAGAGAGAGAGAGAGAGAGAGAGTCTTTTGGAAAGATAAAAAATAAACATTCTTTTCATAACAATTTTCCGAATATTTTCCTTTACAAGACCTGAGAGAGAGAGAGAGAGAGAGAGAGAGAGAGAGAGAGAGAGAGAGAGAAGACTTTTGGAAAGATTATTATAATAAAAATTCTTTGAATCACATAATTTTCAAAATTTCTTCCTTTACAAGACCTCAGAGAGAGAGAGAGAGAGAGAGAGAGAGAGAGAGAGAGAGAGAGAGAGAGAGAGAGAGAGAGACTTTTGGAAAGATTAATAATAAAAATTCTTTTAATCACATAATTTTCAAAATTTCTTCCTTTACAAGACCTCAGAGAGAGAGAGAGAGAGAGAGAGAGAGAGAGAGAGAGAGAGAGAGAGAGAGAGAGATTTGGAAAGATTGCAAATGAAAATTCTTTTAATAACAATTTTCCGAATGTTTTCCTTTACAAGACCTGAGAGAGAGAGAGAGAGAGAGAGAGAGAGAGAGAGAGAGAGAGAGAGGAGAATCCTTAGAAAATACTACAAATATCCCTACTTACCATAACGCAATTAGGTGCTAGTCTTCACCCCGGCTGTTAAGATTATCCCTTGAAGAATCCTATATTGAAACGCGTGTACGACTGACTAGCTTTCATGTCACAGCCAGGTAGGTAGCAGAGAGAGAGAGAGAGAGAGAGAGAGAGAGAGAGAGAGAGAGAGAGAGAGAGAGAGAGAGAGAGAGAGAGAGACTTTTCCAAGGTAAATACTCAGATAATTCACACGAAGCACGTTTAGCTACGTCAGAATCGACAATAGAACAATAGTGGAATTACTATTTCGCGTTAACATAATAATAATATGCATATGGCGCATTTGTATATTTTTATTTAATAAAAAGAAAAACACACTTTCTAGCTCATCATCCTCATCGGCAATAAGCCTAACGACCTACACACTAACTATCAACCGCAAGCAAAATTTCCAACAGATCACACTGTACATTCAAAATAGCCTTCCCGCATCTACCCTTTCCAACCTTCCATTAACGGGCCATTATTTATCCAGTTGACAACGCCAAGTGAAACCCCATCTGCTACTCCAATTATCACTCACTCGCACTCATTATCTCATTACACTTTAAAGGGAGACAAAGAACAGAATAGATGATTCTATGAATAATTCTTCCCTTCGGTTTCTACGAGGTTTTGGAATTCTCCTCGGGCTATTGTTTTCGTTAAATGAAAAGGTGGGACTAAAGCCTCTTGAAGGGCAAGACACTTTTCTTACAAAAGTATGTTCTTTGGGGCCTATTCTCTCTTTCTTTTTTATTTTATCTTTTTATTAATTTTGGGCTAGACATGGTCATTTGGTTGCCCATTCCATCAGCTTCCACTTAAAAAAAAAATAAGACTTTGGTCAAAAGAAGGAAGGCTAGAACAATCATTCTAATACAAATTCTACAAGCAAACAGGGCCAGCTTAAAAATGAAAGTAGACCTATAATTAATACAAATTCTACAGGCGAACAGAAAGGGCAAGACAGGTCCAGCTTAAACACGAAAGTAGGCCTACAATACAAATTCTGCAACCAAACCGAAAAGGTTGACACAAGCAAAGCTGAAAAATGAGAACAGGCATATATTACAAATTCTACGAGCATACAGAAAAGGCAGACATTGGTCCAGCTTTAAAGCAAAAGTAGACTTATAATAAAAATTCTACAAACAACAGAAAAGGTAGACACACGTCCAACTTATGAAAGTAGGCCTACAACACAAATTCTACAAACAGACACAAGCCCAACTGAAAAATGAAAGTAGGCCTATAATACGAACTCTGCAAGCATACTTTATATGCAAAACAGGTCCAGCTTAAAAATGAAAGTGGGCCTGTCTAACAAATTCTACTGCAAACAGAAAAGGCAAACATTGGACCAGCATAAAAATGAAAGTATCCCTAGGTGCAAAATAACAATAAAATAGAAAATGCATAAATGACAAATAGATCTCCAGGTCCTGTGTCCTGCGGGGAGCCTTTGGTGGTGAGGAGCCACTACAGTAGTCTACACAAGCGTGAGAAAATGACACAGGGTTTAAAACGTCCACAGCAATTTACATGCTCGTTTGATCAAGACTACAAATGAACTCCCCAAAACCTACGGAATGCACACTCCAGTTTTCGCAGCAGTTCTCTGACATTCGGTTATGCTACTCTCAGTCATATTTACCAAATCTATTCAACCGCAAAACCACTTCCAGAAGAGGAGATAATTTTTAAACTACACAGTGCAAGCCCATTCTCTCATTCTTTTATATATATATATATATATATATATATATATATAAAAGGGAGAATTTGATTATGTATACACCAACAGATCAAAATAACTGAAAAACAAACTCACGTGATTTTTCGTAAGCACTATTATAATTAAAGGTTCTTTAACATTAATTTGTTGCAAACGTCCAACATAGTCTAAGAGCAAGCCAGTGTACCCTACATAGAAAAAAAAAATACGAATAGGCCTAGCCACTGCTACGCCTATAATGCCAAGAAACTACAATTAGTAATAAAATACACCAGATAATCATCATGTATATATACAGACAAATAAACACAATTACTAATATAGCCATATGACCATAATTTTCAAGTATTGCAGCAATGCTGGGTTTATTTGACGTCTATAAATCCCACAAACCCAGTAAAGAACTTTTCGTCTGGGCTAAATCACGAACAACTCACAATAAATTCCAATTGCACACTCGCACTTGATACTCACAACTGATTTAACACTTCGTAACTGTAATAACATCCAGATCGACAATTTCTATTTTATTCTATTTTCACACGAGAATTATCGGCTCAGAGGAAGACCATCACACTTTCAACGTCTAACCTCTGAGCTCACACTGATCTCGACCAAACTCCAAGATCGCTGCCAAATTTAGGAGACACGTCATACGGCATACTTCGAGTACTTGAATACAATATATTTACTAGACGTTACATAGAAAGACTCATACACATTCATACATGTAAATGAATCTTATGTGCATAGTAACTGACATCAAAGCACCACCATTGACAATGCTGGGGTGAAGATGATTTTGGTCATACGTCTGACAGCGATGCAGAGAGCTCATGGACATGGTGATTCTGGTGAAGCTATCGCCTCTGCCATATGGTAGGCAAGATTACCTTTCCTTCCGCAACTCTACCACCCCTGTTCA
The DNA here is from genome assembly GCF_015104395.2 of Macrobrachium nipponense. Taxonomy (NCBI): domain Eukaryota; kingdom Metazoa; phylum Arthropoda; class Malacostraca; order Decapoda; family Palaemonidae; genus Macrobrachium; species Macrobrachium nipponense. Next base: position 21,351,904 of record NC_061091.1, read on the forward strand.
CTATCTTCATGGGCGCCCACACCAGGATAAACATTAGTGTTCTCTAACCATTAACCCGTTCCCCCAGCCCCCGCCCACCTCCCTCTCTCCCTCTTTCTATACGTTCCACCCCGTTCCTCCACTCCCCTCCCCCTGGTCTATATACCTCACGGCAGTGCCCTTTGGCAAGGCGGAAAGGGGTATATACGGTAGTATACTAGGGGCGGTATGGCGGCGGGCGGGCGTGTAGGTGGGTGACGGGAGGACGCTGGGCGGGTTGGGGCGGACCCTTGCTGTGAGGACTTGTCAACTGTCACACCCGACCCGCCACACACACCCGCCCCGACCACCCTCCTACGGCGACCGCCTCCGTTAAGCGGCCGCTCTGATATAGAGGCAGACGGGACACACACACACACACACACACACACGGGGCGTCCGGAGTGAAGCCAGCTTTAACGGCTGCTGCTGGCTTGGCTCTAACCCCACAATTCCCCCCCCCCCCCTTTCCCCCAACAAAATGCTTCGCCCGCATGCACAGACTAACCAACCAGCAAAGCACAAAAGCTAATTGCGTTACGTAAAATAATAAACGCAATTTACTCTCGGTAAGCGCGATAAAGGACCTAAAAAAAGATGGACACACAGCACACACACACAAATAAACACACACACAAACGCACACAAATCGAGCCACAAACCGACCCAACCATAGCCCAGTCAGCTGTACCGCCATCAAGATAAGACGTGGAGAGAGAGAGAGAGAGAGAGAGAGAGAGAGAGAGAGAGAAAAGCCTATACACCTACTACCCTCCTCACAGGAGGGATCCGCCCCCCCACCCCATGACTATTTTTAACAGGTGCACCATATAATTTCACTGGGCTGCAACCCGCCCAGGTAAGTGGTACATACTATCGCCGTTCACAAAACGCAGGCGACGTGTGTCATTGCGTCATTCACGTCGGGATGCGTCCCTATGTTGTGAATCGACGCACGGACTTCACCATTCTTATTACGACCCTTCTACAAATGACTTCCATTCGCCAGTATTTTGGACGCAGGTGGAGAAAGGGTTGGGGGAGTTTCTAGGGACGAGGGGGGATGGGGGAGGTCCGACGCCACAACTGAACACAAAAGTGGAAAACGTTTATTCCTCCCCCCTCCGCCCCCAACCCACCATGGCTTAGAAGGGACTGTCAAGCATTAAAGCTACGCATGCGCGCGTGTGAGTGTGCGATATGCTTCCTGAGGAGAGAATTGTAAAGTAACGGTTGTACTAATACATACTGATAACAATTCCACATGTTAATGAATCGGGTACTTATATAGATGATCTCTACCTGAAATTATTATTATTATTATCATTATTATTATTATTATTATTATTATTATTACTGCCAGAAACGTTTGGGTGTAACTGCTCATTACAATAACGTTTAATCACGTACATTAAAATTTGTATACTGTATTGTATCTGCACTGTCTATCTATATAAGAACCCGAGTTGAAATAAATGATATTATTATTATTATTATTATTATTATTATTATTATTATTATTAATAATATTAATATTATTATTATTATTATTATTATTATTATTATTATTATTATTATTAATGCTTGGATGTAACCGTTCTTTATAGTCATTTTTTAATTTCATATGTCTAAATCTTGTGTACTATCTTGCGTCTAAATTATCTATTTGTAAATGGCCCTGAGTTGAAATAAAGGACATAATTATTATATTATTATTATTATTATTAAGTGAATATGCAGAAAACCGACTAACCAACGACACGCGATGCACCCAAGGTAATATATAAAGGCGCGTTAGGAGGACCACCCCAAAAAACTCGCGACAAAAATGGAAATGACTTTTGATTAGTTACGTGTGTGGTGGCGTGTATGCCCTTGTCCATCTCCCTTCGCTCGCTCTCTCTCTCACACACACACACACACACACACACACACACACACACGCACGTACAAAAACACACAAGCCGTGGCAGCCTTCACTCTACAGGCATTTGCCTGCAAACAATGGACAAAATATGCAATATGTTTTGTTGTTCATGGTTCGCTCAAAGATATCAATTGTCGCGCTGCCTGGAGTGAGTTGGATGTTGAAAAGATGGACGTTTATTTATATCATCTATATATATATAATATATATATATATATATATATAATATATATATATATATATATATATATATAATATATATATATATATATATACATTAAACGTATATTACTTCATTGTTCATAACATTCAGACTATGATTACGAATTCACTAAACACTTGTTTTGATCCTCCAAGCGATAAACATGTTTACTTAATAATTAATAATAATAATAATAATAATAATAATAATAATAATAATAATAAAATAATAATAAGGCTACATTAGATATATGAGGGAATGCTTAGAATTATTACCATTATCTTATGGACAATAACACTACGATTATAATTCACGTAACATTTGTTTCAACCTCATACGGTAATGAGATTCGAGGTTTAATAATAATAATAATAATAAATAATAATCAATAAAATAATAAAAATAAATATAATAACGTAATAACTAATTAATAACAATAATAAGTAATAATAATAAGTCTTCGTTTCTGTCGACAATGTTTCGACCAGCCCCAATGGTCATCTTCTGGAAGTTAACCATCGAGCTGGTCGAAACAAGTCGACAAAAAGAGTAATAATGAAATAATAATAATAATAATTAAATAAATAAATAAGATTTCATACCAGCCAATCTCAATAATCAAGCTTTAATAAAATAATAATAAGAATAATAATAATAATCAATAAATAACTAATAATTAAAGTGATGGGACCTCCTAAGGGACACGGATGCCAACCCGGAAACCCCACACTATAATACCACCCAGTTCGAATTGGAGACTGTGATAGAGCAAAAAAAAAACAAAAAAAAAAAAATAAATGAAAATAAATAGAAAACAATTAATAATAATAATAATACAATCAATAGTTTCATCCCAAAACCAATCTCATCAATCAAAACTTAATATTTCAATCAAAATAATAATTATGGCTCCGACACCAATGGGGGGGGGGTAATCAATCAATTTTATCTAACGAATTAATCCTCGGCTCAATCATGCCATGACCCCTATTTTTTATGAGTTTGTTCAGAGGGTTACGGGAGTATAATGGGGTTTCCCTGGTCACGGGGGCATCTGAAAGGTGATAAATTACAGAGAAAACAAAAAAACTGCAGTAAAAAACAAAAAAAAAAATATAAAACTGTGAGGGCGGAGGCAAACAATATTTTCGAAGCGGATTCAAGGAGACATTTTTTATTTTTATTGTTACTTCTGGCCAAAATTGGTGCTTGGTGGTGTGTAGTGTGGTGGTGTTGGTTTGTGTTCGTGTGAGAGGCGGGAGGAGAGAGAGAGAGAGAAGAGAGCAAACGGAGGAGAAAGAGAGGAGAGAGACTTCAGACTTGATTTTGCAAAATAATCTTATTGTTATCTTGCATCACAAACGAAAGAAAGAATAAAGAGGAAAAGAGAGACTTATACAGATGTGAGAGAGAGAGAGAGAGAGAGAAAGAGGAGACCGAGAGCGGAGACAGAACATCTTGCCAAGCTGTCCAATCAGAAGAGCATGAGCACAGGCAACATGAGCGCTAACATTGCCAGCCAGCACCTCTCGACCAACAAGGTAGGGCGCAAGGGTTGGTTAAGAAGGTAAGCCAATCAAGTGGAGGAGTTTTTTATCCAGCCATTATTATCGAGCTTAAGATCTACAATTATGGATATTACTGGCGAGTTAATACTAGAGTCATTACCATAATAATCATGCAATCAAGGGCACAAATGGTAATGAAAATGTCTCGGGCCACATTACGCCGCGTCTGTTAATACGATTGCTCGGTGAGTTTGGCGCTGCGGATTGTAAAGGCATCACGGTGAGATTATCATTATTCATGAATTAGATTACTTAATTAATTATTATTATTATTGAACCGGTTGCGGAAAACCAGAGCTGTGAAGCCCGTAAAGGGGGGTAGGGGAATGACCAGTTTTTATTTTTGGCTTTTGCTCGGCTACGAAATGAAGCTTAATTGGAAATTATCGTGCTCTTTGGTAATCGTAAAACCAAGACTTGGGTTCTTAGGCGAGGGAATCATCAGAATAATGTAAACATTCACAGTAATTTCAAGTTGGACCAAACAACCGTTTCACAATATGTTTATTAAACAACACACACACACACTACACAAATAAATTATAATGTATATATAATATATAATATATATATATATAGATATTATATATATAGATATATAATAGAATAATATAGACAACGTTCAATAAGTTCGTTCCTATCAAATGGGTTATCAATCTATGAATAAAATAATAAAAGCCTTTATCTCATAATTACTTTTACACTACGTAACCAAGGAGGAATTTATGCTAAAAAGGAGACTTTCCTAACCGAAAACTTAAATTTTTCATATGACTATTTAATTATTTTAATTATTTTATTATTATTATTAATTTTACTGGATATTGTAACTGACACTGACAATTTTTAATAAAACAAAAATAAAACCGACGTATACCGAAATAAGACGAAAATTCCCCCTAGATTTCCTAAAGTATTTCTTTTGGATAAAAATACTATCCATGCCTTCACGCAGACCAGGCCAAATGGAAAACTAGGATATATACACATAAATCTATATTTGCAATTCCCTGGAGATACTCTACGGTTCCGGATCAAAATGCAGATGTGCAATTTTTTTCCCTATTTTTCCTCTACAACTCTCGTGTTGGGAATCTTAAAAAAAGAAAAAAACCGTTATCAGCACTATGTTTTACTTGTGGATTCATAGGAGAAATGTAAGTCTGACAACAATAACATCAGCTGTGAATAAAGACAACAAAATAGCAAGTCATATTCAGACTAACCTATGTTTGTTATTTCTCATTTTACTATAATATCAGGCATCACTATCGCAGAGCCAAGGTCTTTCTCTGTCTGTGATTTTACAGAATGGCAGCATCTGGATTTCTTCCTTACTTCTTAAAATCTGCTGTCGCTCGGTTATTTGCCTGATAATACTTCAGTCATGAATGAATTTTCCTTCACAAGTCGTTCATGATTTAGTCTTGAAACCACTGAATTTTGAAAATGATCTCAGCAGAAAAGACGGATATTGAAACCTTCTTATGAATTGAATTGAATTGAATATAGACTTCAGGCCAAAGGCTAAGCACCTGGAACCAATGAGATCATTCACCACTGAAGCGGAAATTGACAGCAAAAGGTTTGAAAGGTGTAACAAGAGGACAACCTCGCAGTTCCGAAATGAATCAATTTTGTGTATCATAAGATTAATAAATCCCTACAGGTAATACAGTTTACATACTGATATCAACTGTTCCGAATCAAGATAGTATCCAATTGATAGCAAGCAACCCAAAATATCATGTATATGGCTCACAGATCATTCTTTTATACCCTATCATCAACACACCTATACAATTTGATAAAAGTACCATGAGACTGAAAGATCACGTGTTATGTTGCTTCCATTGAAGGCTACTAACTAATGACTCTACAGTTTTCCTCAATAGCGATAGCAGGGTCAGGGTTAATTTCAAAATGGTAAAGTGAATAAAAAAAAAAAGTAAATAATGATCCGAATAATCGAGTTTCCTGTACAACGTATAATGCTGTATGAAACTCTCAGCCACGCCCCATGAAACTCTCAGCCGCGGCCCATGAAAACTTCAGACACGGCCCGGTGGTGGCCTGTGATGTTGGCTCATATAGCGGTGCCAGACGCACGATCGCGGCTAACTTTAACATTTAAAAAATAAAAACTGCTGAGGTTAGAGGGCTACAATTTGGTATGTTTGATAATTGGAGGGTGGATGATCAACATACCAATTGGCAGACCTCTAGCCTCAGTAGTTTTTAAGATCTGAGGGCGGACAGAGAACTTGCGGACGGATAGACAAATAAATAATCCTCCCAATTGTTTTCTTTTACAGAAACCTAAAAAGAGAGTTTTATAAAGGGGCAGTGACTACAAAACAGTTTTAGCACCTAAATGTGAGAAGACACGAAACATTCTTTCGCACAGAAGTCGAGCTAAAGTAAATGCACGCGTAAATGGCGCCTCTAAAATAGCCGGAACTTTTAATGTCGGGTTACGCTTGGAAAATGCCTCCCAGCGCGACATGATTATAGCCAGTTTCGCTAACCGGCCCCGAAACTGGCGAGTCTAACTGGTGCATTCTTTATCATCACCGTTGTCACTGTAGAAGTCACTGCCATTACTGGAGACCTTTCCAGCGCGTTTGAATTTATCATAAAATCCGAGGAAATAGTTTCACGGGACATGACGCATCTTGCCTCTGATATGTTTAATAGGGGGGGGGAAAAATCATCATTTTTTGCTGCCTCCCAGATTAAGGTAAACAAAAACAGAACCGTTGAATTACTAACGTTCA
>NC_061091.1:21363395-21373395 GCF_015104395.2 Macrobrachium nipponense
ACACACACACATATATATATATATATATATATATATATATATATATAGATATACGTTACACGAAAACAGATGCAAACTTACACTTAAGTTCAGGAAAAAAATCTTGGAAAAATTTATTCAGCCATTTCTTCACGGCACATAATTACACATAATAACAGTACTACGACTGTTACAACTATCAACCATTAATACTCCTACCACAACTATCATTATCACTATAATTATACCTCGACATTCCACTCCCATCAATATCCAAGCGAGGGGCCTCTCTCCTGCCTGCCTGGCTGCCTTGGGTTCCTCGCTTCGACGCAGAACAACGGGTCGCAAGCAACTTTACTGCTTGAACACAATCAAAAGACCGATAAGTGCATTCATTGGCAGCAACAACCGCTCCTTAATTTCCTCACAAACCCCGTTATTATATTCAGTCATTAGCCTTCTTCACAAAAGGCGAGTCTGGTTTGCTTGTCAGGCGAGGCGAGATTTTGGGAGTGTAATTTTCCTCTCTCTCTCTCTCTCTCTCTCTCCTCCTCTCTCTCTCTCTCTCTATCATAATATATATATATATATATATATATATATATATATATATATATATATATATATATATATATATATATATTATATACTGTGTGTGTGTGTTTGTGTGTATGTGTCTGTGTGTAATATATATATATATATATATATATATATATATATAATATATATATATATATATATATATATATCATTCGAGCTACAAATATCCTTTAATATCTAAATTCACTCTACTCGGAATTGATATATTTTTATATATGTACCGAAGGGGAATTTTTTAGTTGATAATAATTTCGTCCCCCCATGGGATCGAACCGCCGTCCAAGTGGACGGAAAAGAAATCAGGGACAGCCAGTGACGCTATCCAATCAGCCAACAGATTGGATAGCGTCACTGTCTGTCCTGATTTCGTTCCCGACTACTTGGACGGTGGTTCGATCCAATGGGGGGACGAAATTATTATCAACTAAAAAATTCCCCCTTCGGTACATATATAAAAATATATCAATTCCGAGGTAGAGTGAATTTAGATATTAAAGGACATTTGTAGCTCGAATGATATATAAATGAATCACGGTTCGATGTGATAATTATTATATATATATATATATATATATATATATATATATATAGATAGATAGATAGATAGATAGATATATCGGGAAAAGTAATGAAACGAATCCACATATGTCTAGATTATCTTAATAAAAAAAAAGAACTGATAGCTGGTGCTACCCAGATTATCTGCTTCTCTTCTTGAAATGAATAAATAAATAAATAAATAAATAAAGGAATTCATCTACATACATTTTTTTTCTGTCTACGTTCCAGCCTCTTTTCATGCGTAAATAGTTCAGATAAAACTGGCGACCTGACGTGCACGGTTACCATGAATAATGTATTTTACGTTATCGGTAAAAATAAAAGTATATAAATTATTGCTGTTCTCTATCCGGCAGTTTAACTGACATCTTTCAAACGGATGTGAAAAGTTTACTGTGCATCCTTGTTAATGTTGAAAGGGGCCTCAGATACTGATTCTTATAAGTCTTTCTATCGGCCTATTGTCTATTAGCCTACACTTCCCCTTTTCCTCACACATTGCACCGGTGTTCAAACATAAATTTTCAGGGCGTGAACATATTCACAGCAAATGATTAATTCCTGTCAACTGGCTTTACCCTGACATTATCAAGTGATCACGTCAGTTTCAGAGTGTGCATCGGGATGAAATGTCAATCGAATGATAAAGCAATATTTCAGATTATGGAATTAAATATAGAATTAATGCTAAAGGCCAAGCAATGGGACCTATGAGGCCATTCAGCCCTGAAACGGAAACTGACAGCAAAAGGTTGGAAAAGTGTAGCAGACGGAAAACCTCGCAGTTGCACCATGAAATAATTGATAAAGAGGGTGGAGAGTCAGGTGGAAGAAAGAGAATAAGAACGGAGGTGCAGAAAAAGCAATGGAAGAGGTTGCAGCTTGGGACGCTGCAAAAACCCTAAGTAATGCCTACAGTGCACTGCGTGAGGTGCACTGACAACACTACCGCCTACGGAGTATTTCAGGTTATGGATATATACAAATATAAAATGTAAATATATAATATATAATATATATATTAATATATATATATATATAATATTAGTAGAAAAAATGAATAGCTTCACTCCATATAATTACTAAAGTAATATCATTATTATAAAAATAATATTCTGAAGCCTATTTTTTGTTCAAACGTTTAGCTTGACATCCTATTATCATTAGCATCGCCTTTACTTTCATTATTTATAACTCATTTAACCACTAACTACTAAACACACACTGCACTTCAATGAGAACTAAACAAAACACAACGAAAATGTCAAAGGTATCACGAAGCCCACATACAAACACCACAACTTCTAATAAGTTTTACTAACTCACAAATTAAAGGTGAAGGGACATCCTTCATTTAGGAAGAAATAGGACTCTTCGAGGCGTCATATTTTACGTCCTCTCTACTAGAACTCTTCGCTGAAGAAAAAGAACTTCATCTCCATAAACTCTCTCCCACAAAGTTTAATCGTCCAGAGGACAAAGAACGAAAGACCAACGAAGACTTCGTGTTTGTTTGTGACCAAGCTTCAATATTTTTTAGTTTTCTGTAAAAGAAAACTATTGAGATAACTATTTGTTTCTTCGTCCACACTTTTTCTGTCCGCCCTTCAGATCTTAAAAACTACAGAGCCAAGTGGGATGTAAATCGTTATGTTGATCATCCATCCTTTAATCATCTAACACACCAAATTGCAACCCTCTAGCCTCAGTAGTTTTGCTTTTATTTAAAGTTAGAGTTAGCCTTGAATCATGCGTCTGGCACCGCTAGTAAGCTAGCCGCCGACGCATCTGGGGAGCAACTGAGCGCTGCTCGGTCGTGGCTGAGAGTTTCATACTGCAGCAAATCAACCGTTTCATACAGCATTATACACTACAGAAAAATCGATTGCGCCGAAGAGACTTGGGTGCAGTTATTAATTGTTTTTTTGTTGCAAATGTAACACGATTTTCCTTGCCTTACTGATACCTTGATCGAATCAAGAGCCTCGCATTCATTCAAATGTATAGTTCCTTTGAACTGCTAAACACGCGGGCAGTATTTATAATAATAATAATAATAATAATAATAATAATAATAATAATAATAAGAAGAAGAAGAAGAAGAAAAGAAGAAGAAGAAGAAGGTAGATGGTTCAAAACAACTTGATGTTATGCCAGCGCGGGCCCTTTCTTAATGACGTGATAAGGTGTGACAATGAATACCAGGTCTAGCGTGGACCTCTGGATGCTACCAAACATTAGAGACGAAGAAGAGAAAGAAATGTCAAAAGGTAACCCATTGTCAAACGCTTTCTTGTTTTCGTTTACTCCGCAGCATATGGCAAAACACTATTAACTGAACATTAGTTCCAGATTTATAATATCCTTATTTGAAAGTAAGAAAATCTATAATATTCCTAACCAATATTTACGTTCACAACAAAGCCTCTAGTTGAATTGAATATAACATTGAGGCAATGACCAAGCACTGGGAACTATGAGGTCATTAAGCTCTGAAACGGAAATTGACAGTAAAATGTTTGAAAGGTGTATCAGAAGGAAGACCTCGCAGTTGCACTATGAATCAGTTGTTGGCAGAGGGGTGGAATGTAAGACAGAATAAATGAAAATATCAAAGGAGGCAAGTAAAAGGAACGAAAGGGGTTGAACCTGCAAAGAACCTTAAGTAATGCCTACAGCACTGATGACACTACCGCCGTTAGGGGATCATATCCTCTATTATCTTCACAGGATATATTAATCCTAAGACCACCCTTCAAAAACATTACATCATACGATACATTTATAAATTCTTTCGATATTTGTCTCCTACAACACAAAAGTATTATTAGAGATGACTACCTTCCCCCCGCCCATGTTGACCTGACATTCTAAAGATCAAGACTCCAGTGAAGCGAGAATCTTTTCGCTGCTAAATTTCCCATTTTTTATTTTATCGTCTTTGTTTATTAAATTAGTTTTTTCAATGATATTTAATACATTCGGTGGCATATGTTTGAATCTTATGTTATCATAGATACTATTATTAACGGGGCTTAGACATGTTAAGGATATTTAAAGGCTTTTTAATTAATTCAAGCGGCATATATTTGAATCTTGTGAAGCGCCTCTGTAAGCCAGCCTTGTTATGATTCTCACATTTTTGGAGTTATTTTCTCTAATACTACTAACGAGAAAGCCGAGATGGTGAACGAATTTTATGTTACTCTAAACACTATAATTAAAGGGACTTTACATATTAGCAGTCACAGTTCACGATGATATACGAAGCCTGTAGACAAACTTCATACTTCAAATCCTCTCAGACGAGTTTTGCGACTGTCAACAAACAGTCGATCGTTACCTTCCTCTCCTCCGCCACCAATAACCCCCGCAGCTTTGATACCCGTCCCCCAACCCCACCCACTTTCCCTAGAAGCTATCCTCTCCCCCTCGAGCTCTATAACCCCCCCAGACTACGGGATTGTCTGGGCTAATGCGGTCACCTCGCTAATCCGGCCACTTTGGATTGTCTCGGCTAATGCGGTCGCCTGGCCAATCCGGCCATTTTGTCAGTGCGGTGGCTCAGAGGCTGTGGTTTCTTTTTAAAACCACTGACAACGTCATTCTTTTGGCGAATTCACTAAGGGAGGAAAAATGGTGGGGGGGGGGGGGGGGTCGGGGGGGCGGGGGGGGGGGGGGGGGGGGGATTTAAAGCCGTTCAGAAGTCGCGCCGACACGCACGTGAGATCTTGATACGACAAACCCTGAAGAAAATTTTATTAAAATATTTGTGTATATACTATAATATAATATATATCATTTTCCAATGTAGCACGGAAGTCCGCGTGCTTGGAATATCATAAAATCCACGCAAGAAGGCGAGTGAAAACCGGAACTTGGAACAAGTACTTTCGTAGTTTATTCTACATCAAGTTCATACTAAGTACAAACATAGTTTACAGAGCTTTATGTACAAAACTGAGGAGTGGTGGGCGGAGTTTCATCTTCTTGATATATATATATATATATTATATATATAATATTATATATATATATATATATATATATATATATATATATTCTTAGACCATGGAAGTTGTTTCACTATTAGTTGACAAAATCATCACAACTGTTCCCTTCGTATTACTGTTTCTGATAGTAAAATAACGTAAAAAGTAAAATAACGTAAATACATAACAACACAAATCTTACGATAAAAGAAAACTGTTGCGAAATATTGCGAACGCTCCTGAAAGGAAAGAGGATATGTGAAAAAATTTCATATATGAAAAATTTTTCAAAATTCGCAAACGTTTCCTTCTGCAATAAATAAAATGAAAATATTTTCAATTAAGTTAAGAACTCTCCCTTAACTCGGAGGCATGAAACAAAACAAGCAAATAATATTGCTATCAAAATGCAGCTTTCAATGGAAATCAATCTACGAGGAAATGCAAAGCAAGGATCTCACACACACACACACACCTCTCTCTCTCTCTCTCTGACTATATATATATATATATATATATATATATATATATATATATATATATATATATATATATATATATATGTAATAGTGTGGCACAGTGTTGTTATTCCAAAAGGCAATAACTTAAAAATACTTACGAAAGAAGGCACAGTTAATAAGGAAGAAAAGAGAAAAGGGAATAAGATAATGATTTTTCTTAGAGGACGAATCATCGCGTTACTCGATCCCAAACGATTAAGGCTGTTAGATCTAAGGCCATGTGGCTTCCATCTCCCCCAAAAACCTCTGTCCGTACCAGCGATTAGTGACCGACAGGAGACTAATGGTCGATGAGCATATCTCCCAGGCATCTTCGAGAAATCTGAACTACTCTCATTAGCGCCTATGACTAATCGCCATTCCCTTCGTGAACAGGTCAGAGAGAGCCATCTGGCATACGTTAAAGAGGAATTCTATGACCCGTTGTTAGAAGGTGGGAATTACCAAACTCTTCAGAGCTCCACCCTTTCAAGATAGACCTATGGACTTCAACGAATCAAGAAGCAGAGCCAGATCAGTGGGATACCCCAGGAATGTGTATCAGCAAATGACCTACAAGATTGTCCAAGGGATACACCCCCAAAAGTCAGGACATAAAGTAGGAGGCGTATACAAATTCACAGCCTACGAATCATTGTAGAAGTTATGACAGGAAGGCGGGTTTGTATACAAGTCCGTAGCCACTAAGACACAAGAAGTCTTTCAGAAGACGCCACACCCAAGTCAGAATCCAAAAATCCAAAGGCGGTGCTAAGGAGATTTCATCCTAATAAAAGGCCAGACAGAGAGAGAAGAAGGCAGAAAGAGAGAAAAAAGGGGAACAGAGAAGTCAAGAGAAGATAAAGACAAAGAGGGGAACGAGGGGAGAACCAGTGGCTCAGCAACAGGCAGAGAGAGAGAAAGACAGAAGAATCCCGAGAAGAAGAACAGGTGCAGAAGTGTGGTGTGCGAATCAATCTAAAGACAGTGATAAGTGACAATCAATACTCAGTAAAATTCCCTCGTGCCTATAGACTCGTAATTACAACAAGTGCCTTCTAAGAATTAAGTTTTAACAGTCCAAGAGCCCAGTAACTCAGAAGGTGGAAAATCTTTGTAAGAACCCCGAACAAAGAATAAAGAAATAAGCTCACATTAATCTTCATTTCTCATCCAAAATTAGAACCCTTTTAGCTAATTCCAGATCAAGAGCTTTCAGCAAGGTAAGAAGTCTAATTCCCCAAAGTACAGCCTCCAAGTCGGCGCACGTTACCTTAGAGCTGTGTGCGAAAAGTAAGTACCGCCATATATATATATATAAATATATATATATATATATATATATATATATATACACACATATAATGTAAGATTAAATGTGTATATGTATGTATGTGAGTGCGTTCAAAGAGGAAACGCTCATTAACCTAAAAAACATGGAAATTCAAAACAAAATCCAGCAGATCGGTAAAAGTAAGTGCACATATCACTCACGTTAATTACCTATCATCCGTATTTCATCTCGACACAAAGAATACGTGGCATCGATGATGATAATATCCAGAAGTAATAATTTCAAATGAATCGTAACGGGGCGGGTCTGTTCCAATCAGAAACTGACAGATGGGATAATTTTTGGTGATCCAGTCGTGGGACGAACAGGAGATGTACGAAATGAAGTTGGATACTTCGATCCGATTTTTTTTTTTTTTTTGGGGGGGGGGAGCGGTTGGAGGGTGAGGAACGGGAAGGGGGGAACTGGATGTCACTCACAAAGGTGGAAGAGGAAATATAATTTGAAATAATGTATGAATTTCATTTGTTAGGAAATCTCAAACTGGAAGAAATTTTCACACAAATGACTGTATAAGCCATAAACGTGGACAGGTCAAAATACGAAATTAGACGCATTGTAACAGTATTACAAATGCAAACGTTCTGACAGTTAAATTGTGAACGTGACAATTTTGTCATGTGGGAAATATGGTCATTTATAACGTAATGGTCGATACAAATAAAGAATTTATTGTAAAGAGACAATCTGTAGTTTCCTATGAATAAATACACATATATATATCAATTATAGCTGTTACAGTATTATCAATTTTGTTGTTGATGTCTTCTCTCTTCAAGTTTTCTGTGACAGAAAGCTATTGAGATGTCTTTGTCTGTTCCGCACTTTTTTCTGTCCGTCTTCAGATCTTAAAAACTAAAGAGGATAAAGGGCTGCAAATTGGTACTTTGATCATCCACCGTCTAGTCATCAAACATACCAAATTGCAGCCCTCTAGCTTTGGTAGTTTTTATTTTAATTAAGGTTAACTTTAACCATGATCGTGCGTCTGGTAACACAACAATACAGGCCACCAAGGCCGGCTGAATTCCATGGGCCGCGGCTCATACAGCATCATACCGAGACCACCGTAAGATAGCTCTATTTTCGGTGGCCAAGATTATACGATGCATAGGAAACTCGATTGCGCCGAAAAAACTTAGGCGCATATTTTACCTGGTTCTGTTTTCCTTACTTCAAGTTTCAAAGATGATAAGTGTTGGTTACTCCAAACTTAAAGGTAAATCCACTTTCAATTTATCGAAAACTCACATAGTTATTTCATTAGTTTACCTGTGCCATCTCCAGTGAGTGAGAGTTCACTGAAAAATGCAGTTGGAAAACCAGCAGATATTCAAGAACATTTTCTCATTTGGTTTGAAAGGTCGGTCAGCAAACTGAGCACCTAGTTATACTACATGATTTCCAAATCAATCTCTATCTCTCTCTCTCTCTCTCTCACCGTTATCACTCCTCTACTCCTCCTCGCTTCTCTCTCATTGGTCTGAAAGTTTGTGTCAGTATACTGAGCACCAGTCACATCACTTTCAAACGCTCGCTCTCTCTCTCTCTCTCTCTCTCTCTCTCTCTCTCTCTCTCTCTCTCTCTTAATGGTTCTTAAAAGTTCGAGATAGTAAACTGAGCATCTGGTTGAACGATTCTCAAATCTCTCTCACATACCTCAAGATAACTATATGGTGCATCAACAAAGGCTCGTCTATAATATAGTACAATACACAAGCGTCTCAGAATTACATCAACGATGCAACATCAACGGAAACTCATTTGGTCAAAAGTGTGAAATTCGGAAGTGGGATACAAAATTTAGCCCAAAGGCCAAGAGGTGGGACCTATGAAGTTATTCAGCGCCGAAAGGGAAAATGAGAGCATAGGAGGCTTGAGAAGTGTAACGGGAGGAAAACCTCAAAGCAACTGCACTATGAAACGAGGTAAGATGGAAGACAGAAAATATGAACGGAGGTACAGTAAAACAAATGAAAGGGGATGCAGCTTGGGGTCGAAGGGACGTTGCAAAGAACCTCATGTGATGCCTACGGTGCACCGCGTGAAGTAAACTGAGGGGTGTGTGTGTGTTTGTTTGGGGATGGTTACAAAATTCGTAGCTTAAAAATCTATCGACGTCACCATGGTAATCGTGTTAAAGAACGGTGAATAATTTAGGGCCGCCATAAAAAGGCTTAGCAGTATTTTTTTTCTTTATTCTTTTTTTTTTTCTTTTTTTTGTTTAGCCATACCAAAGAAACTGGATTAAATTACTAAGGCCGGGCGAAGTGTCATGGTTTGAGTTTGACGGGAAAGTCTTAATATGATTGAAATAAGGACGGTTTGATTTAGGATAATGACGCCACAGGTAACACCTGTGAATGATATATAAAAAATAAAATAATACCGTTCAAAATACTTGAAAGTGATGCTGTGGGTAACAGTTTCATCAAATATTCCGATATTCAACAACCTCGTTCCACAGTTAGTCGATATGTTGCAACATCAGTATAAAATATTCACACACACGTATATATGCATATATGTATGTACGTATGTGGGTATATATGTATATATATAAAATTGTATGTATGTATTTATGTATGTATGTATGTATGTATGTATGTATGACTGGTAAAAATGTTCTTTTAGAACAGAATTCCATCTAATAAAAGGAGCCCATAAAAACGCCAAATTATAAAGGAAAAGAAATACCTATATTTTCAGAGGACCTGCTGGTCTCTCTCTTCAGGTTGATAAATCTGAAGAGAGAGACAGCAGTCTCTGAAATATAGTATTTTCTCAATATTTTGGCGTTTTACGGGCTCCTTTTATTAGATGCATATATATACATATACATACAATATATATATATATATATATATATATATATATATATATATATATATATATATATAAAAACAGCATCCACATCAACAAGAAGAAGACGAGTAGGAAGGAAACAAGTTATTTTCACCTTAAAATCTCTACAGCGGACTTCCAGAGATCCGGAAAACCGCACAGTAAATCAA
>NC_061091.1:21388395-21395895 GCF_015104395.2 Macrobrachium nipponense
AGACAAAAAAGAAAACAAGCTATAAAAAATAGGAGACGAAAAAGAAGAAGAAAAAAGTTCAGTACAATTCTGGATGGATATAACTCGTAGTCTCTACGTCCCTCTCTTTCCCCAGTTCCCATTTCGTCATTTCTCTCTCTCTCTCTCTGTTCCCACTCCTCCTCCGCCCCCTCCCAACAAGCCTTCTTCTTATCCGTGCGACAGCATTGTCCTTTAACTCACTCTCTCTCTCTCTCTCTCTCTCACTAGTCCTCTTCCTCCTCCTCCTTCTCCTCCTCCTCCCCTCTCTATACCCAACCTTCCCTGACCCCTCGTCACTACCCGTCTTCGAAGTACGTCTTCCAAGACTTTCTCTCTCTCTCTCTCTCTCTCATCCAGGGTCCTCCTCCTCCTCCTCCTCCTACTCCACATCCCTACCCTCCCCCTCCCCTCCACCTCCTTGGCATTCTCATCCTGCACGAATGCGACCCCTCGGTCCCATCTTGCCCGGGATCGATACCCCACCCCTCCACCTATACCACCTTCTCCACCTCCATCCCCCTCCCCCATTAACCATTCCCATTCCCACCAAACCCTAAACAACCTCTTCCTCCTCCTCCTCCTCCTCCTCCTCCTCCTCCTTCCCTCTTCCTCGGGACGCCCCCGCCACCCCAGGCTCTTCCTTACTCCCAGCTGGAGAACCCACCAAGAGAAATACGGCACCCACTAATCCACACACACACACACTCACACACGTACACACGTGAGCGCGCGCACACACACGCACACACATGAGCGCGCGCACACACACGTACACACACAGATACGCGCACACAAACACACACACTCACACGCACACACACGGCTCCTAATATACACTCAGAGCAAACACGGACTAGACTTCCTAGCGTTCGGTCCCCTCCTCCCCTACCAATCCTCCCCCTCCCCTCCCACACTATCCCGCCCCCTCTCCCACAGTCCCTCAGATGTACTGCAAGACAGCGAAAGGTCTTAGCAGCGTCTTAGGCTTTTGGAAGACGAAATGCGATGTACTTTATGGACATCCCTCGGAATTCCCTTTCCCTTCCCCCCCCCCCCCCCCGCCTTTTTTTTTATTTTATCTATCATTTTTCTGGACGAGATTCCGAAACGCGACTTCTATGGACGAAAATATTTATCTTCTTACAGCAGCACACAACACACACACACACATATATATATATATATATATATATATATATATATATATATATATATATATATATACACACACACACACACACACATCTATATATATATATATATATATATATATATATATCGAGAGAGAGAGAGAGAGCGAGAGGAGAGAGGAGGAGAGAGAGAGAGGAGAGAGAGAGATTCACAATCATACTTTAAATGGACGAATCTTGGATAAACCCTTGAGGAATAAAACTCCCACAAACACAAAAGGCTCATTAGCAGCGCATTGAACCCCCCAATATACAGCATTCTTTCACTTTCTGGATACTGAGGCTCTTTATTTCCAGTACATCTTTTAGACAATCTATCCAATCCTAAGTATTCCTCTCCTCCTCCTAAAGTTTAACACTTCTTAGTCATATAGACTTTTCACCAGCAAATCATCGTCCATTCTTTCCACATGACTGAATCATCTTGGAAAAAATTCTGATCCTTCCTTTCGTCTACAGTAATTGTTCTACCCTTTCTACGTACCTCCACTGTTTACATATCAATTGTTTTATATTTACAGCACAATCCGTTTAACTTTTATTTAGTAAAAAAAAAAAAAAAAAAAAAAAAAAAAAAGGACATATGCTCTCAACAGTATTTACGTTGCCTCTCTGTTGGTTCCAACATAATAGTTTTCTATCGCCACAAGTGTCGCCTACAGCTTCGAACTTCTCCAAAAATTCCTCCACAAAACTATTCTTCCCTTATCAGCCCTTCAGTCACGTTTTCTTTTCTAAATCACGATCCAACTATACATCTTCCTTATATACCAAGTAATGCAATGTCATCATCACTTTTACTGTTATACAATGGAACAATTATTTATCCAACCCATTTCTTCAGCATCTTTCCTTCATCTATACGAACCTTACAATCCTGGTGACCCGCTATCAATTGTACTTTTATGCAGTGGAAGTGTGGAACAATATTCCTCTCACCATTCCTTTGGAATCTTTCTTTCATTCAGAAGAACCTTACAATGCTGGTGAGCCCCTACTGATTTTACTTTTATTCAGTGAAACAATTATTCCTCTCGTCATTCTTCGGAATCTTTCATTTATCTATACAAACCTTACAATCTTGGAGAGCCACTGTCAATTTTGCTCTTATACTCTGGAACAATAATTCCTCTCATCATTCCTTTGGACTTAATCTTTCCTTCATTCAGAAGAACCTTATAATCCTGGTGACTCACTACTGATTTTACTTTTATTCAGTGGAACAGTTATTCCTCGCATCATTCCTTCGGAATCTTTCCTTCATTCAGAAGAACCTCATAATACTGGTAAGCCACTGTCAATTTTGCTTTTATACAGTGGAACAAATATTCCCCTCACGCATTTCTTCGGAATCTTTCCTTCATCCTTACAAACCTTACAATCCTGGTTAAGTATATCTTAGTTTTACCAGACCACTGAGCTGATTAAGCTCTCCTAGGGCTGGCACGAAGGATTAGATACTTTTACGTGACTAGGAACCAAATGGTTACCTAGCAACGGGACCTACAGCTTATTGTGGGATACGAACCACATTATATCGAGAAATGAATTTCTATCACCAGAAATAAATATCCTGGTGAACCACCAAACCACTTTATCAGCAATATACCAAAGCATCTCACTCTTTGTGTCTTTCCACTTCAACCTTTCAACACGGGACTGCATAATATGATTTCCGTCATCATCTCTCTGGGCAGCTGTTGTTTCTAAATCCTTTGGTACATTAACCTTCATATATATATATATATATATATATATATATATATATATATATATATATATATATATATATATATATATATATTCAATCCCTAATGGCAACAACGAACTCTGAAGCTCCCGATTTAATCACAGCTTTTGCGTTCACTCAGTACTAAAATCCTTTGAAGATTGAAAAAGAAACCCACAAAATCACTGTGAATCCGTAAGGGCAAGGAATAAAAGAACCTTCCTTGACGTGTATGGATTCAAACCCACCCACACATCCGTAAGGTTACAGCTAACTTACTTTGCTACAAAGAAGGATCTTCAATGAGTTCAGTTTCTCTGAACGTCATCGCGACAAAGTGTATTTGTTTTGTTTTGCAGGTTAAAATATATATTTGCAATTGCTGTTCAAATTCGTAGTATAGTAGGTAAAAAGGTAACAGTTCTTGTGGTATCCGCATCCTTGAACCCTGCCAAGAAACGCAGAGCTCTTTCAATGATTTCCTCCCCGAACTCGAGCGCTTCGTAATAGTGAGGAAATCGAACAGTAAAAAGGTCATTATGGGATTAAAGAATACATAGCACACTCAAATATGGAAATATTTATTGAAAAAACTTCCACATGTAACATCTGCAACTGCTAAAATTTTGAGTGCTATAGCTGTGCTTCATCCTTCTGTTTAATAATATCGAAAACGATGACAAGGTAAAAGACTACATTTTTTTCTTCAAGTTATTTTTACATTGAAAACTCTCTCTCTCTCTTCTTCTTCTTCTTCTTCTCTCATGGTTCTCATCATCATCCAAAGTGACAAATCCTGTTGCGTCCAGTGCCAATTGATCTCTCTCTCTCTCTCTCTCTCTTTCTCTCCGCACATCCAGCCGGCCATTACCGCACTCAGTCTCTACCAAGCGCTTTCGTCTTTTGCCTGGATCAGATGTCATTTACTTCCAAGCGGAGAGATAAAAGTCAAAATAATGAACTGCACCTTTTGGATTTCACGGACGCATCAGCCGCCATTGGTTAAATTGACCGTGGGAGGAAGAGGGGAGGATTTATGCAAGTATTTCGTTGATAATGTTGCGGTTTATTATTACAATTTTGGGTGTAACCGTTCAATATTCAAATTGTTTGTCTCTTGTATCTATTTTGGCCAACTCTGTGTATGGACATGAGGTGAAATAAAGTTTAATATTATTAAAAAGAAATCTCATAATCGCATGAGTCGCTAAAACAGAGAATAAGTACAATATAGTGTTAGTGTAAATATATATACATCAATAATATATAAAACTTAAATATATATTAAAAATATATATAAAAATGACATTGTTGTGGATTTCTTCACAACAACAACAACAACAACAACAACAACAATAATAATAATAATAATAATAATAATAATGATGATAATAATAATAATGATGATAATAATAATAATAATAATGATAATAATAATAATAATAATAATAATTAATAATGTTACTAGAATTAGTCAACCCTAAATTCATTAATATGAACATAATTTTATATATATATATATATATATATATATATATATATATATATATATATATTATGCATATTGCTGAAATTAAACTGCAAGATTTATCTCTAATTAACAAACGTATGCCCGTGTACAGTCACATCATCATCATTATTATTATTATTATTATTATTATTATTATTATTATTATTATTATTATTATTATCTATATAGAAACCATTAAATATAAATCCACCTCACTTAACCAACGTGAAATTTATATTTCCCTCTTAATCACATCCACTCCATTGACTATCGTCCCTCGCTTTCAGTTTCCGCTTCCGTGGAATGGAAACTCCTTTCAACCATTCCAGTAACCGTGAAGAGCAGGCGATTACTATATCCAGTCGAACAGAAAGAAAGAAAGAAATAAAGAAAAAAGAAAGACGAATGTTTCATACGCATTGAGTACCTGTCCTTCAGTTTAAGGGCGATTATGCGTCGCGGATGTTAAGCCGTCAGTAAATGATCAGCTGCCTTACGTAGGTTTTACCAAATACGATGACATACAGGTATTATTATTATTTTTATTATAAATGCAAATAATAATAACAGTAAGGGTATTGGCATAAGTCCACACTTGGTGACTCATACAATGTCAATCTTCTGTTTGGCAACATTTTTTTTTTTTTAATATTTACACGATACGATTAATATATTTTATTTCTTGCTGACTTACGGAGTGACAGTCTTTTGTACGGTTTATGAATATATACACGATACGATGAATCCATCTAATTCTTAGGTGACTTAAGCACTGCCAGTCTCTTGTTTGGGAGCATCTGGTCTTTATGCTTTTTTTTCTTAATAATATTTAGATAATACAATAAACCTATTTCATTCATTAGTGACTTATGCATTGCCAGTCTATTGTTTGGTAGGCCCTGGTCTATATGCTTTATTATTACTATTATTAATATATAGACAATACGATGACTGTATATTTAATTCTTTGGTGATTTATGCAACGCCAATCTTCAGTGTTTGGTAGTATTTGGCCTTTATGATTTTCCTTAAAGAAGAGATAAATGTCAGTTTGCTCCACTTTTAAGTTTAGCAGGAAACGAACCAGGAATCCAAACGCCCTTTTCCAGACAAAGTCCAAAGAAAGCGGGAGGAAGATCCACAAACCGGCGACCGCCTTAACTGCTCAAGGAAGAGAGCTTCAATGAGTCAGAAAAACCGGAGCGGAAGCGCGGCTCTATGAGTCTGGAAAAACACGAGGAGGAAGAGATTTCCAAAGGTAAGTAGTAGATAGAAAGAAAATTGAGTGAATTATGCATTCGCCAATTCTTATAAATAGTTGGATGCGAGTCTAAATTGTTTTGATCATTTGATTTATCAACCCCGTTCTTAAGTTGAATTTTATTGCTTGACATATCATTCATACAATGTATTTGTATTTTTCCAGAAAGATTGCTTTTTAGTATCTTTTACGAAATAGCAATCATTCCCATAATCTTTAGAACGGATGATGGAAACCCAGCATATACCAAATAGCGTAGGATGGAGAAAGAAGAAAGAAAGAAAAAAAAGTTAACAATTCGGCCACAGCATTGATTTCCTCGATGAGGATACGGGGGGGGGGGGGGGGGGGGGGGGGGGGGGGGGGGGGTGGTTGGTTGCTATGAATTTTCCGTCGTCGAATGAAAATCACGAATTGATTCATTAACTGACCTGCGTCAATTTGCCTGAGACCCCAGGGAGCTGGGGGAACCAGAGAAGTGACGTCATCACTGCCCATGAGTGGCTTATGCTATAAATAATATCAGTGGTGGATCTAACCAATGTCCTTTAAATATAAATAAAGGATCTTGGATCTACCTAGTAACTGATGTGACAGATATACTTCTCACATTACGTAAAATAACAATCGCGTGTGAAAGCAAAAGAAAGTGTAAACATAAACGTGATTTAAAAAACAGACCTCTCTCTCTCTCTCTCTCTCTCTCTCTCTCTCTCTCTGTAAGCTTTATCGCGTAATGGTTAATAGAGAGAACGCTGACGAATCTTTCCAGAAATGATTACATCAAACAGCTGCCTCAAGAAAATAATAAAAAAGGACCTCAAGCAATGGAATCAAGCAATCAATTGAAAGCATTTCCATACTAATAGACTTAATAGCAGATCTACAACCTAACAATCAGTTCAACTTATCGTGATAAGACCTGATTTAAGGGTATCCATCACATTAATAAAAGAAGATCTTGACGTTGGCCCATCACATTAAGAGATCTCATTGAAGGAGGTCCATCATATAAAGAAACTATTCAAGGCGTTGCAATTGTATAACTAACCATAACATCCATCACTTGAATTAAATCCTAAAATAAGAATCCATCACATTCCTACAAGATCTATAAGCAGCCTAGCTTTCCAGTAGAAGACCTCTGAGCAAATCCATTACATTAAGAAAAGATTTGAGGAGTTTTATCATACAGAAAAAAAAGTATATGGAGGTTCATCGCATCAAGAAAAGATCTAAGAGGTTTCTGACATCAAGAAAAAATCTAGGGAGGTTCCTGACATCTAGAAAAGATCTAAGAAGGTTCGCCAATTTTTCAACACATCAAGGAAAGATCTACGGATTTTATCATGTCAGGGAAAGAGCAACGGAAGTCTACCATATCAATCTAAGATCTAAGTAGGTCCATCCTGTAAGAGAAGATCTGAGGCGGCTCATCACATCAAGGCCACAGAAAAGAAAAAAAATTAAATTAAATTAAAAAATTAAAACAACCTCACCATCTTTCTTGCCGTTTTTACGAATATTTTTTTTTTTCCGTGAACCCTGAAAATTAACGGACAAAAATGGCAAATTATTCAAACACTTTCTCCTTTTTATTGTTGGACGACAGACAAAGTTAGGACGAGTTCTCAAACTCTTGTGTTAATTTAAGATCCGAACTTTGTTACAATTTACGTGACAAAGTCCCCTAAAAAAAGTGACTTTTGTCACAATTTTTTCCATTCTAAATTTAGGTACATCACAGAACAATGTGATGAAAGACATCCCGACCTTCCTTGATGTAATG
>NC_061091.1:21398395-21413395 GCF_015104395.2 Macrobrachium nipponense
GCTTTACATTTTGCCAAAAGAATTGCTATTTGATCATTGCATAACATGTTCCTATTCATCATCACACCAAGGTCTTTAACTGCTTCCTTATTTGTGATTGTCTCATTATTATGGTCCCCTATATGCATATAGCTTTCCTTCTCTGTCTCCATAATTTATTGATTCAAATTTATCAGAGTTAAATACCATCCTATTTTCCTCTGCCCAATCATATACTTTGTTAAGGTCTCTTTGTAGAGCGTTCCTATCTTCATCACAAGTAATTTCTCTACTTATTCTTGTGTCATCAGCGAAACTACTCACTACCGAATCCTTAACATTACTGTCTATTCGCTTCAAATCATAATAACAAACAGTATTGCAGCTAACACCGTACCTTGTGCACACCGGATATTACCTTGGTTTCATCCGATTTCTCATCGTTTGCAATAACTATCTGTTTTCTGTTGTGTAAAAATTCTTTTAACCATCTTCCTATTTTATCTACGATATTGTGTTTTCTAATTTTCTTTGCTAATATATTATGGTCTACTTTGTCAAAAGCTTTTGCAAAGTCTAGATATACCACATCTGTTTCATTTCCGCTTTTCATATTTTTGAATATGTTCTCACGGTGGACTAACAGTTGGGTTTGTGTACTTTTTCCGGGTACGAAAACCGTGTTGTCCTATATTAAACAAATTATTTTTTATTAATGTTTCATAATATTTTTCATCATTACCCTTTCATACACTTTCATAATATGTGATGTTAGACTCACAGGCCCTATAATTACTTGCCTCAAGTCTTGATCCACTTTTGAAAGTAGGGGTGATATATGCTAATTTGTGCTCATCATAAATCTTGCCTGTATCTACACTTTGTCTTAATAATATTGCAAGTGGCTTTGCGATAGAATGAACTACTTTCTTTAACAAAATAGCAGGGATTCCAATTCAGGCCCTGCAGCAGCTCCATTTTTAATTTCATTAATTGCCTGCACAATATCAGCTTCATTAATTTCTATGTCAGCTAAATATTCACTATTTTCGTCCCTTACTTCTGATAATCATTATTCTTTCATTATCTATTCTAAGTGGGGTGAATTACTCTCTTATATCGTTCTGGCCAGTATGTTTTGCAAATTTTCCTTTTTTTCATTCGTTTAAGCTCCCTTCAATTCTCAGAGTGCCTATTTCTATTCTTCTTTTATTCATCTTCTTCGCATATGAGTATAATAGTGGGGTTTTGCTTGATATTTAATAGGGTTTTTTCTTCCAAGTCCCGTTTTTCATTTTCTTTTGATTGTATAATCTTTTTGTTCTGCATTTTTCTATCTTACTTTTTTAGTTCTATAACTTTCCATGCATTTTTTTCTTTTGCAAGACCTTTTTTCCACTTTCTGATTTTCTGGAACAAGATCCTTCTGTCTCTTGGTATGCATGAATGATGTTTTACTTTTCTTCTTCGGTATATTTATCACTATTTTCTCTAATATTTTATATAATATCTCCGTATTTACTCTTATGTCATCGCTTACGAAAATGTTATCCCAATCTTTGTTTAATTCTTCATTTATTTCTGACCATTTTATATTTTTACTGTAGAAGTTGTATTTTCCATATCCTTCCCACTTTTTCATTTCTTGCTTATCTCTGTTTTCACTTGCTTTGGAATGAACTGTTAATTCTATGACATTATGGTCTGAAATACTCGCATTATAAACTATTATTTCTTTAACATAATTCACCTCGTTCACAAATACTAGGTCTAAAGTATTTTCCCTTTCTTGTTGGAGGTGATTTATTTGTTGAATGTTGTATTCTAGTAGCATATCTAATAGCTTTTCGAATTGCCTCTTATCTTCTGCACTACTATTACTCTCTTTTTTTATATGTATAAGTACATCCACAATCTCCTATTCGTTCTTTCCATTCTTCTAACGAAAGGAAAGTTGAAGTCACCAGATAGGAGAATAGTCCAGTCCTTGTGATTTCTACATATATCATCCAATTTTTCAATTATTAAGTCAAACTCTTTAGTATTAGGAGGTCTATATATTACTATGTTCATTAATTTTTCATATTCAAATTCTACCGCTGAGAGAGAGAGAGAGAAGAGAGAGAGAGAGAGAGAGAGAGAGAGAGAGAGAGAGAGGATTATCAATTATCAGCATAAATTATGCCATTCATTCAAAAGGCTAAAATATACACCTTTCGCTTTATAAAAACCTGTGTATGAGAGAGAGAGAGAGAGAGAGAGAGAGAGAGAGAGAGAGAGAGAAACCAATCTTAGGAATACAAGGGTCTTTATGAGCGACCACCACACGTTTTGTTTGGTAACCCAGGTAGAGAGAGAGAGAGTGGGGGGGGTGGGGGGGTGTCACGCTTTCAAAGGGAAAGATTAAATCACCAAAAAGAAAGAAAGAAAAAAAAAAACTCGTTGAGAGGATGCGTCCTTTTATTTATTTATTTATTTTTTTTTTGGCAGAACGCGGTTTTGAAAAACAAAAACAAAAATAGGCGAACGAGAACGAAAAACTGGGGATCCCGGCCATCAAAGTGAAAATTTAAAACCCCAAAAATGCTACCAACAAGGGGGAAAATGCATAGGATACTGCTTTCTTTTTTTTTCGGAATGCGCTTGTTTCTCGAATTCTTTTCGATGTTCCGGATTCAAGCCCGCAGGCATAACAAATGCTACAGAGAGAGGAGAGAGAGAGAGAGAGAGAGAGAGAGAGAGAGAGAGAGAGAGAGAGAAAATTATTAAGTGATCAGCTGTGTAATAACAACAGTGTCTGCTTTAGACTATCATTAATAGCTGAGGTTAATGTATTTGTACTAAGCAATTCTGAGAGAGAGAGAGAGAGAGAGAGAGAGAGAGAGAGAGAGAGAGAGAGAGAGAGAGAGAGAGAGAGAGAGAAACTCATCAGTCATATAATGTGTCAAAACAGCAATAGCTACCTAGGGTAAAAACAGACAGCTAAATTCATTGCTATTGTGGAAAGAAATTCTAGAGAGAGAGAGAGAGAGAGAGAGAGAGAGAGAGAGAGAGAGAGAGAGAGGAGAGAGAGAGAGAGAGAGAATTATTCCACATTTTCTGTAGCACCAAGCCCGTACCCTATATAGATAAACACAACGATATATATATATATATATATATATATAATATATATATATAATATATATATATATATATATATATATATACACACATAAAAATATAAAAAAATAATATACAGATACTTCCAAGATATATACATATGAAGATAACAATGGCAACTGTCATTAATTAATTCATTAATTTCATTTTCCTGGAACTACGTTAATGAAAAAAAACAAGGGCACAAAATTCCTCGCCAAGAATTTGGGAAAAAATTCATTCTCGATCTCTTGACCAAAAGGAACGCACAAAAATCGGCACAATTGAAAAACTCTCAGGGAGCCGAGTGTCCAACTATGTGAAACATTCTCTCTCTCTCTCTCTCTCTCTCTCTCTCAGAATTTCTTTACACAAATATAATAAATTTAGCTGTTTGTTTTTGCATAACGTAGCCACTGTTGTTGCAACGCTACTCATGGCTTGATATTCTCCCTCTCTCCCTCTTTCAAAATTTCTTAGCGCCAAACAATACATTTAGCTGTTTGTTTTAGCCTTCAGCAACCATTATTGTTGTTGTGACGCAGCTCATGAATCTCTCTCTCTCTCTCTCTCTCTCTTGTGTTGCATGAGACAAAATACTAGAAACGTCATATTCTCACAGGAACGTACGCCTCCAGTAAGGGAATCAATCTCTCTCTCTCTCTCTCTCTCTCTCTCTCTCTCTCTCTCTCTCTCTTGATATACGAGACACGAGACAAAAAAAAAAAGGAATGTTATATTCCCTCTGGAATGGAGGCCACAGCAGATGAATCTCTTTTATCTCTTTGTCTCTCTATAGATATACCCGTGGAACATATGCGAAATCTTTCCAATTTGTGGCCACAGCATACGATCTCTCTCTCTCTCTCTCTCTCCCCTATATATATATATATCTATATATATATATATTAATATTATATATATATATATATAATATGTGTGTGTGTGTGTGTGTGTGTGTGTGTGTGTGTGAATGTGTGTGAATCCTGGGTCTATGCACAAACTGTTAGTAGACCAACGGCTAACTTTCCTTTGTGAAATTGCAAGGAAGTAAAAAAGCCTTTAACACAACAGAAACTCACTTTCATAACGTGTTCATACCAGAAACCACTAATGAAAAATTACGTACAATTATCTGATTAGGTTATCAAAATTTAACTGGTTTCATCAGCAGGGCAATGTCAGTTAAAGCCTTTTTTAACTCCCGTTAATCTAAGAAGTAAATCATGTACCTGATATTTAACAGACTGTAGTGGGTCGAAGCCGGATATGGAGAGGAGAAAAACATGAGTGATTACTTCACCACGAGATTTTTGGGAACCCGGGGCGGACAACAAGTTTGCAGGAGGATGGCGGATGTCTCGCCAACCCTCCCTTTCTCTTACCTACCCCGCCCCAACCAGGGGCTGGCAAACCGGTTTGCAGGGGAAGTGGGTGGTTGTGGCATGTCTCCCCTACTGTCACCCGGGGAAGGACATCCGAGATCAGATCCACTCGGACTTTATTGTTATAGTAGATAGATAGACAGTGGAAGTCTCTCTCTCTCTCTCTCTCTCTCTCTCTCTCTCTCTCTCTCTCTCTCTCTCCACTAATTACCATGGTCGCTTTGCGTGAGCGCTGACTGATTGATGTTGTCTTTCAAACTCGTCTCTCTCGAAGCGAGGGAGCAGCTGTAAATCTTTCTTTGTGCCACTTATGGGCTTCAGGAAATTGCGAATTTCGAGTAGTAGGATGGTCTGATGCCCATATTCTTCTGTAACCTTCAACTGGAGTATAAGGATTCGTCTCCTCTGTTACTTACATTTCATTGAAATCATTTTCACACTGTCTTATTCAACAGTGCAGTTTGACAGTTCTCAAGTCCTATGGGAAGATGAATGCTCAATTTTACTGTTTCAATTCACTCAGTGCTGAAATTTTTTGTTTAAATCTCGAATTGCCTGAAATGTAAAGTAAAACTATTTTTTTTACACGTCTTTCGTTTATGAAATAAGCAGAGAGAGAGAGAGAGAGAGAGAGAGAGAGAGCAAATTTCAATGCTATATACGAAATAAAAAATAAATAATAAAACGTTTACTATTGACAGTCACCTGTGCATTCCACAAATTTTTTTGAGACATACAATTTCTGAAAAATACGCAGTCGATATTCATAACCTCTGAAAAGGTCCTCCATGCATATAGAGCAAACTACTCCGCGCTATGACAAGCACCTCTCAAAAGAATGGAAAGCACGTTCGGGTTTACATACCAAATGCAATTTATAAAACACATGCGTAGTGCAACACATCACAACGAAGTTTCAAACGTGTGTGCAAATGAAAATCATGAGAGTATAGAAACAGTCTTTCGCCAGTTCTATTTCTGGTCAGGATTATATTCTTTTAGCGAGTTATACGACAATGACATGATTACAGACATATACACCACACATACACACATTCACATATATGCATGTGTATACATACATATGCCTGTGCGTATAATTACGTATATATAATTATACACCCATATATATTAGTATGTATAAAATGAATATAGTATAAATATAAACTTATATAAGTAAATTTATATTTCTATATAAGCATATACACATCCACACGCGCATATATATATATATATATATATATATAATATATATATATATATATATAACGGAATCACGAAACTATGGAACGCGATTAATATATATATATATATATATATATATATATAAAGGCAATTACCACAAAGGAAAGTGAAACAACGAAGTGGAGCTAGGCCCTTCTGATTACTGGCTTTAAGTAAAGGTCTAGCACTTATATAAACACATATATACATATACCTGTACATAAATAAACACAAAAACTGAAATCACACTGCAAGAGTTTCCTACGTACTAAAAAAAAAAAATTAATGGAAAAAAAATAAAACAGAAAAAAGCAAATAAAGAGTAAAATCATACACATACTATACGCGAATATTAGAAAAAAAATATATTGTTCCTTTAATGCCTCCATTAAACTACAAAGTTTCCGAGAGTAGTCTTAATGCTCGAAGTTCCTCTGCGGCTTCATCGGGAAAAAAAAAAAAAAAGAAGACGAAGGGAGAGGATAAGGAGAGGGCGAATCTGGAGGTGCAGGAAATGGAGGAGGCATGAGGACGGAAAGGGGGTAGGAGGAGGAGGAGTAGGAGGGGTGGGACTGAAAGAGGAGGGGATAAAGGAGGAAACTAGGATAAAGACGGAGGGAGGGGTAGGAGATGGGATGGATGGGTGACAACAGGGAGAAGGGGATAAAGGGTGAAATTAAATGGAGGAGGAGGAGGAGGAGGAGGAAGAGGCGATAAAAATAAGAAGGAAAAGGAACTGGAAAAGAAAGAACTGGTGTTGGTGATGATGGTGACGGAGATGGAGCTGGAGAACGCATACGAGTTGAAGATAGTGATTAGAAAGATAACTAAAGTCTTAGAGCGCCCACGATGGTACTTTCGAAATTAGCAATACGTAGGAAGAACATAAAAGTCTATAGAAAGTGTTAAGAGTCTATAAATAACATAAAAATAATTTTAATGCACAGATTGTTATCATTAATCAGCATAAGCTAAAATGTTGAATTTTGCATATCTGCAAATATTACAACTGATAAACTCTCTCTCTCTCTCTCATTCCTGTCAAGACAGTTGCTTCTCTCCCCCCCCCAACCCTTACTATTGGGGATGAACTTGGATTAAAGGGCTTAAGGAGTGTCACTATCCATCACAGCAACCTAGAAAACTATGGATTAGACACTAATATCTGTTGCTTTCCATTATTTTTAAATATCACCCCCTTCCCACCCCTTCTCACCCCCCAATCCTATCAGGGCTGAAATTGGACTTGAAAGGTATCGGGAGTGTCACTATTCATCTTAGCGACCTAGAAAACTATGGATTAGACACTAATATCTGTTGTTTTAGGCTATTTTTATGTCACCCCCTTCCCAACCACCCTTCCTATCAATGCTGAACTTGGACTTTAAGGGCATCAGAGAGGCACTATTCATCTCAGTGACCTAAAAAATTATGGATTAGACACTGTCTGTCGTTATCTGTAACTTTTGCATTTCACCCTTCCCACAAAAAGCGGCCCCCCACCCTGGTGCCAGTCATTTCTTAACCCCTCGGTGTTCATTCCTAGACGGTAAGTAGTAAGTATATCAAGTTTGAAGTTTGACTGAAATTGCTCATTGGGTTTCAAAGTGTATGAAGAACACACACGCATACATGCATTTTTATTATATAGATTATATATATAGATACGTAAACCATACAAAATATAAAAAAGGGGGTTTACATGTATGACACCAATTATCTAAAAATATAAATATACTTGAAAAATACGACCCTTTCAAAGAGAATACAAAAATACTAAGACTGCTGCAAGCACCGCGATTCCTATAAATATCCCAATCGTTTAATATCATTAAAGTAACTGTTGGGTTTTCCGGCTTGGCTGTGACCCTCTGCCGAAAACACACACTTGACCATCCTGTTCCATTCCAACTTTGGCCAGGAACGAGGAGAAGGGGAGAGTCAATATTATTATCATATTATAAAATTCCAGATGATAATGACACTGTGAGAGAGACACAATCTGCTGTCCCCGTACGGGCATCAGAGTTACGGATTCTGTTTGTGTGTGTGTGTGTGTGTGTGTGTGTGAGAGAGAGAGAGAGAGAGAGAGAGAGAGAGAGAGAGAGAGAGAGAGAGAACTTTAACAACTTCTGCAACATACAGACTTCTCAAAGAAATTTCTAATTAAATCTGAGGCATGCCTTCCTTAAAAACAAGCATGCACATAAATAGTGTATATATATATATATAGTTATGGAGATATATATATGTATGTATAATAGTATGTATGTATGTATATATATATCATATATGTATGTATTATGTATATATATATATATCTATATATACTATAGAATATATATAATATATATATATATATATATCCTATATATATATATATCTATATATATATATCCCTATATATATATGAAAGGTATATTTATATATATATATACTACAGATAATAACTTATATATATATATATATACACAAAAAAGAAAGTGAGGAAAAAAAATTCATAAGATCGTAGTGGTAGAATGCTCTTGTGTTTCACTGGGAAGGACTGTATTGGTAGACAAAAAAGATGCCCCAAAATGCCAATAAAAACACAAGAGAAAAGCAAGTGTATGGATATGAAGCTTTTTTTTTTTTGCATATATAACTCCATATTTTTTTCCTCTATACACAAATATGTTATGTTTGTAGAGAGTGAGTTTTTATGTTCATGCATAAACATACAGTAGGAGGAACTTAGACAAAAAGTGTATGGATATGAAGTTTTATATATATATATATATATATATATATATATATATATATATATATATATATATATATATATCTCCATTTTTTTGTTTCCCATACAAACAAATATGTTATGCTTGTAAAGAGTGAGGTTTTATATTATTGCATAAACATACAGAAGGAAGGAACTTGGAAAAAAAATCTGTTTATATAAGTCTCTTAGCCTAGGGTTTAAGTTTTGTTTTATACTTTAATAATATAATAATAATAATAATAATAATAATAATAATAATAATAATAATAATAATAATAATATGAAAATACATATGAATAGCGATAAAAGTATAAGTTTTTACAGTAAAGGAACGTTAGGCTGTCAATTTAATTTTTTTTATATAAAATTCACACAAAAATATCAACTTTATTTTTTGCCCTTACCTTTTTATCCTTCAAAACCTGAGAGAGAGAGAGAGAGAGGAGAGAGAGAGAGAGAGAGAGAGAGAGAGAGAGAGAGAGAGTCTAAAAGAATAAGAAAAAAAATGTTCACACCAGTAAACGGGAAAGGGGGAGAAGTATTTGAATTCCCGAAAAGGGAATTTTTGTACGAGGTGAAAAAAAAAGGAGACGAAAAAAAAAGGAAAGAGAAACGGGAATGAATAGACGGCGGAGAGAAAGCCTCGATGGAAGGAGAGTGAAGCACAACATGGGTAACATGAGAAATGCAGGAAAGGAAAGGAATGGAAAGCTTCAGCGATAACAGCCGGGAAGGGACAATAAAGTATGAGTAACAAGCGAAAGACTTATGGAGGAAGAGTAACGAGGAAGGGGGAGAGAGAGATGGAAAGATAAAGAAGACACTGACCGATTGATTTCTGAAATTGGGGCTGTCATGCCAAGCACAGGGGCACTTACGGACAGTCAGGGCTTGAGAGTGAAAAAAGGTAGTTCGAGCGGTTGGACAGCTAGATAACGAGATCCAGAAAATAAGAAATAACAGTTGGAGCGGTTGGACAGAAAGACTGAAGGAAGGAAACAGGGATGGAGGTGAAGTAAAATGGTATAAAGCTGGTGTAGCTAGGAGCCGAAATGGACGCTACAACCGCCCTTCAGTAATTCCTACTGTGCACTACGTGAGGTGCACTGACGACACTAACCACTGATGGGGATGTGTACCAACAGAAAGAGAGAGAGAGCCTTCCCCCAACGGAGATTAGTAGCAACAGAGAGAGAGAGAGAGAGAGAGAGAGAGAGAGAGAGAGAATTATAGGAGGAAAGAAAGAAGATAATGAATGTGCAGAGGAAGACCAGGAAAAAAACTAAAGGAAAACCTAAGACGTGAGAGAAAGAGGGTTTGAATCAAGGGAGTAGTTGTTTGCTTGCCAAGAGGGGAAACGCTGGGAGGTTTGAATGAGGGGGAACAATGTACTAGTTTGAGAAATGGGGGGAAGAGAAATCTGAATAAAGGAGAGGTAGTAAGGAAGTCAATAACGGGGGAATTCCGGGGAAAATGGAGATACAGATGAGAAGGGCTTAAATAAAGGGGGTAGGGGGCGGGAAAGAGGAAGTAAGCCCGATAAAGGGAAGAAAATAAAGCCACGAGTATAAATGAGGGGATTAGCTACGGTAAATGAATAAAAAAAATTTTGAAAAAAAATTTAAAAAAAGGGATGAAGGCCTAAATGAGGGAAGGGGCGAGGGGACCATTTTAGATGAGAAGGGGAGGGGTGAGGGAACGTGGGTGAGGGGACGATTACAATAGAGGGGAGAGGGGATGGGGGTGTAAGGTCCCACTGAGGAAACTACTTCGTCGTCTAGGAATCTTGTAGCATGGAAGAGATGGAGCGAAGTCAGAAAAGAGAGAGAGAGAGAGAGAGAGAGAGAGAGAGAGAGAGAGAGACTATATAGCTTAAGGGAAGAGGGGACGGGAGGAGGAGGAAGAGGAGAGAAGGAGGGAGGGATCCAGACCAAGTCCTAATCCCTCCCTCCCCCTCCCCCAACCCCGCACCACCACCGTCTCCGATCACCCGCCCCACCTCAGTAATTGTCATCGATCTCTTAACGTCGTTTATATTGCTTCCCTAACCCCCTCCCTCCCCTCCTCCTCTTCCCCTTTCCCACCCTTTCCCCTCTCTCTCTTCCTCTCTCTCTCCTCCTCCTTCCCCTTCTTCCTTACCTCCAGGAAGTTCCCTCTTCCGGCCCTTCTTCCTCTACTTTTCCCTTTCCCCATCTTCTCTCTCTCTCTCTTTGTTCTCTCTCCTCTCTCGCTCTCATCTCTCTCTCTCTCTCCACCTCCCTCCCCTCTCCTCTCTCTCCTCGTCTCTCCTAACCTCCACCAGGAGTTTCCCCTCTTCCAGGCGACTCAGTTTGGATACCGTCCTCTCTCTCTCTCTCCTCTCTTCTCTCTCTCTCTCATCCTCTCTCTCCTGCTTCTTCTCCTTCTTTCTTCTTCTTCTTT
Organism: Macrobrachium nipponense; assembly: GCF_015104395.2. Taxonomy (NCBI): domain Eukaryota; kingdom Metazoa; phylum Arthropoda; class Malacostraca; order Decapoda; family Palaemonidae; genus Macrobrachium; species Macrobrachium nipponense. Next base: position 21,409,307 of record NC_061091.1, read on the forward strand.
TGTTTTTCTCAAACGAAAAGCGTATGGAATACAAATTAATCTTAATTCTCTCTCTCTCTCTTCTTCTTCCCACGAACTCCGTATAATAAATATCTTAATTCATTCTCTCTCTCTCTCTCTCTCTCCAACGAAGTTCCCCTCTTCCAAGCGACCCAGCAAGTATCTCTCCCCCCCCCTCCCCCCCCCCCCCCTCTCTCTCTCTTTTCTTGTTCTTGTTCTTGTTCTTCTTCCCACGAAAAGTATAAAAATTATCTCAAGTCTCTCTCTCTTTCTCTCTTTTCTTCTTCTTGATCTTCTTCTTCCCACGAAAAGTATAAAAATTATCTCAAGTCTCTCCTCTCTCTCTCTTTCTCTCTTTCTTCTTCTTGATCTTCTTCTTCCCACGAAAAGTATAAAAATTATCTCAAGTCTCTCTCTCTCTCTCTCCTCTTCTTCTTCCCACAAACCGTATAAAAATGATCTTAGGGCTCTCTCTCTCTCTCTCTCTCTCTCGCTCTCTCCTCTTCTCTCTCTCTCCAAGGGATGTTCCCCCTCTTCCATGCCGACCCAGATGGGGTACCCCTCTCTCTCCTCTCTCTCTCTCTCTTCTCTCTTTCTCTCTCTCTCTCTCTCTCCTCGAGTAGCTTTGATACCCCTCGGCGCAAACACACCAGCAGGTCCCAAACTCCCATCGACTCCTCTTACACTGTTTGCTGTTGACTCTTCTTTTATACCAATCATTTGCATTATGTAATTGGGTGGGAAGAGAGAAGAGGAGATTAAGAGTAAAAGAAGGAAGAAGAGGAGAAGAGAGAGAGAAAGGAGAGAGAGAGACTTTAGATATTGTTTAATTATACGGTTCGTGGGAAGAAGAAGAAGAAGAAGAAGAAGAAGAAGAAGAAGGAGAGAGAGAGAGAGAGAGAGAGAGAGAGAGAGAGAGACTTAAGACATTTATTACGGTTTGTGGGAAGAAGAAGAAGAAGAAGAAGAAGAAGAAGAAGAAGAGAGAGAGAGAGAGAAGACTTAAGACATTATTACGGTTTGTAAGAAGAAGAAGAAGAAGAAGAAAAAAGGAAAAAAAAAGAAAAAGAAAGAAGAAGAAGAGAAGAGAGAGAGAGAGAGAGAGAGAGAGAGAGGTGAGAGAGAGAGAGAGAGAGAGAGAGAGACTTAAGACATTTATTACGGATTGTGGGAAGAAGAAGAAGAAGAAGAAGAAGAAGAAGAAGAGAGAGAGAGAGAGAGAGAGAGAGAGAGAGAGAGACTTAAGACATTTATTACGGATTGTGGGAAGAAGAAGAAGAAGAAGAAGAAGAGGGAGAGAGAGAGAGAGAGAGAGAGAGAGAGACAGAGAGACAGATTTAAAAATTTATATGGTTCAACGGCCGAAATTTACTAACACATCCCTATAATATTTTTGATATTTTTCTAATTCTCCCTCGGATTTTAAACTTGAAATTTAAAACAATAAGACCGAGATAAGAAAACGAAAGTTCAAAAGTCCCACCTATGCCACAATAACAACCGACAAATAGAAAAAAAAGTTACTTTAGACAAAGCAAAAATCGCATTATGGATATATTTCAAAGCATTTTATTAATAAAAGTCCAAATTCCACGAATCAAGTTGCAATGCAAAACTGAGGGGAAATTTAAATTCAAAGGTTCCTGGGTAAATGCTTCTTTTATATCTTCCACTGCCTCCTTAAGCCATTAGCTATGCCTCAGATGCCCGTCAATGCCTCTGTTGCTATTTTAATCACTCATTCATTTTCAAGACTTTTCTTACACGCTGCTTCCAGTCTTAAATCTTAGACTTTGAGGACAATACAATCAAAGGGCAAAGATCACACACAAAAACAACAAATAAAAAATGCGCAAAAGTTTCTTCGGAGCAATCGAGTTTTCTGTACAGTGTATAATGTATGAAACTCTCTGCTACGGCCAATGAAACTCTCAGCCACAACCTATGAATCTTTCAGCCACAGCCCGGCAGTGGCCTTAGCGGTGCCAGAGCACGATCATAGCTAACTTTACCCTTAAATAAAATAAAAACTACTGAGACCAGAAGGTTGCAATTTGGTATGTTCGATGAGGGCGGACAGACAAACATCCATCTCAATAGGTTTCTTTTACAGAGAACTAATATAGAATCAGTAAAGAAAGAGTTATTAAAAAAAGAAAGAAAGAAAAAAAACAGCACGAAAACGAATGAGTTAATATACCCGCAAGCTTTAGTGGTCCTTTCTGAATTTCAAAGTAGACGGGTACCCTAAGGCCCTGAAATGTCTTTGAAGGTGGCATCCCATACTACACTGTTTTTTTTTCCATCTGTCCATCCGGCTGTGGTGTTTGCGCATGGTAACACTGCATCCCGGGCTTTAAATAATTTTTTAATATCCTATTTCGAATATTAACGGTGTAATTCGCATACAGTATATTATTAAAACACTTTTCAGTTGCAAATGTACACCCAGATATCCTTTTATTTACCTAAAACTTACACATATCGTAACTATGTAAAGACCAGGACGCAGTGTTACCATGCAAAAACACCACAGGCGGATGGACAGATGGAAAAAACGGAGTATAGTTCCTACTTTAATTATGAAAAACTAAATGGAAAGATACGATAAACCTATTCCTCAATTAATTTCATTTACACCTTCCAGAGCTGAACGTGGGAAATGTTTTCCCAATGCTTAAATTAAAGTACAACTTCAACACCTTCTCAGTGAGACACCTGAGTCTTAGAGATATATCTAATTGGGGTCGAAATAGCAAAGGTCACTGAAGGCGACCTGAAGAAAACGGATGGCGCTTCCATCAAGCAATCAAGCACTTCAGAACATTGAGAGAGAGAGAGAGAGAGAGAGAGAGAGAGAGAGAGAGAGAGAGAGTGTAAAGAAGTTTTAAATTTTCAAATGTTAAACAGTTGTCAGTTGCCTTTACCTGTGTGTGTGTTGTGTGTGTGTGTAAAAGAGAGAGAGAGAGAGAGAGAGAGAGAGAGAGAGAGAGAGAGAGAGAGAGAGAGAGAGAGAGAGAGCACTTTTTTCTTTCATCTCCTCGTCAACGTTTGACAGGAATCCCAAAAGGTCCGATTGGGAAACATCATTATCATCATCAACATCGTCATTTCACGCAGATATGGCTACATTGATGACACCATGACGAGCGCTTAAGTGCCAAACAATTAGCGTCGGCGGCCTTTGTCCCTCCAGTCTCTTGCTTTGAGCCTTTGTCATTCTCAGTCCTTTTACCATTTGTTAGCTTGTTAGTCACTCCTTTGTCCGCCGTCCGGGTGACTAGATTCACTGTCGTATGGTCAAAAAAAAAAAACAAAAAAATAAATAAATAAATAAAAACACAAAAAGATAAAAATAATTAAGATAAATAAATAAATAGATAAATAAATAAATAAATAAATAAACAGAGACTTTAGACTTATGGAAATATTACAGGCTTATGTTTTACAATTAAGTAATATTCATTGTAGATGTACTCCCTCGCCCCCCCCCTCTCTCTGTCTCCCTATTCGGTTCTATATTCTCCTATATCAATATCTTTGTCTTGTCATAACCAATAGTTCAGAAAGTACACTATAATACGTCTTATTACATATGGATAATTCAGTCTTAGAAAAACCACACTTATTCATGACAATAACATAGATAACCAATAGGTGCAATCGTAACATGATATATATATATATATATAATATATATATATATATATGGTGTGTGTGTGTGTGTGTGTGTGTGTGTATATATGTATATGTGTATATATATACTATATATATAGATATATATATAATATATGTGTATGTATATATATATAATTACACGAATAAACCAAACCAATGCGATGGTTAAAATTCGCGAAATAAGTAAAATGCATTTTCTAGTAGTCTGCCCGGAATTAACTAAATGGCTCATCTAAATATGAAGAAAAAAAAAACAAACTATAAAATTCAGCTCTGCATTCAGTCGTAGCAAACCATGGAGAAAAGACCTGTTGCCTACCAGTATAGCAAATGACGTCAGGATTGTGGTTCTCCAGATTAGGCCACCTGGGACTGCCGAAGAAAGACACAGAAACGGTGGATATCAATAAA
>NC_061091.1:21428395-21433395 GCF_015104395.2 Macrobrachium nipponense
GCAATTACGAGAGAGAGAGAGAGAGAGAGAGAGAGAGAGAGAATGAAATAAAGTGGGAGCGTAAAACAGCAAGAGAGAGAGAGAGAGAGAGAGAGAGAGAGAGAGAGAGAGAGAGAGAGAGAGCAACATTAAAAATTTTGCTTCTATTTTACAATGGTTGCTACAATTAAACCTACAAAATACAAAATCAGTAATTTGACAGAAGTAAAAAGGTTTTATGAAAAGAAGCTTATTTTTTTACATTAAAGTAGCAACTGTAGACACTTATTTAAACATAAATTCTATTGGTGCAATACAATCTTACTTTCACGCCTAGCAGGGAAAGGCATACAGAATGGTACCCAAAGAAAAACGAAAAAGAGAAAGAGAAGGCGAGAGACAAAAATCAACGACAGACCACGGGAACAGCAACACGTTTTATCAGACACCACCAGAAAGCGTGGTGTCTTTAGATCAGTCACAAATGTCAGATAAGTTCCACGATCAAAGTGTCAGGAGCAGCACATTCTGACGAAACTTCTCTCTGTGCGTTTTCGTAAAAATGAATAATTCTTTAAATTAGTTGGAGGGAGAGACAGAAGCGGACAGGGGAGAGAGAGAGAGGAGAGAGAGAGAGAGAGAGAGAGAGAGAGAGAGAGAGAGAGAGAGAGAGAGAGAGAGACAAAATCGTATTACCCTTTTTAAACCACTATAGAGAGAGAGAGAGAGAAGGAGGAAGGAGAGAGAGAGAGAGAGAGAGAGAGAGAGAGAGAGAGAGAGAGAGAGAGACCCAACCGCTGGAATGCACATAAATTAATGAGTTTGGAATATTCATGGGCTCATGAATAAAGGCCCCGGGGCGCTCTGAATAAATCTCGGAAGAGCAAATAAGAAATGTCAAGTATGCCGGGTAGGTAGGTGAAGGCAGGCGCAGAGCTGTTTTGTGTAGAGGGGAGGGGGACACCATTTGAGGAAGCTTGTGCGCATGCGCACATATACACACATACACACCTATATATATATATATATATATATATATATATATATATATATATATATATATATATATATATATATATATATATACCCCACACACACACATATAAAAATATTATATATAATAATATAAATTTATAATAATATAATATAATATATATATTTGTATAATAATAACAATATTAATAATACAAATTATCTAAAAATAGTGTTAATAATTCGTGAATCAACCGCTTATCGAAAATTCGCTCAAGCAACTTTTGTAACGGCTAACAGTTTAGGGGAGAGAGAGAGAGAGAGAGAGAGAGAGAGAGAGAGAGAGAGAGAGAGAGAGAGAGAGAGACTCTAAAACAACTTCAAATGTCTGAGGATAATCGTTTGTGCAAATCAAATGCAAATAAAGAGATCGATAGGGGTGGGGAAGGTATAGGTAGGTCTGTGGTGAGGGATGGGGGGGGGGAGGAGGTAAAGAGACGAAGGAAAAAGGAGGAAAAATAAACGAGACCCCTCTTCCCCTTCCCCTTCCCCCTTCCCCTTCCCCCAAAAGTACGGGAATGAGGTTCCGGCCTCTAAATAATGCAAGGAGTTCACACAAATCACATTTTTTCACTTTGAAGGGGAATCAATACCTTTACACTTGCAACTGCACTAAGCACCTAACCACTGGGCCACGGAGTGTGGCAATGCGACCGCCTTTAATTATGTAGGGCAGGGTTCTGCGTAGTATTGCTCTGAGAGAGAGAGAGAGAGAGAGAGAGAGAGAGAGAGAGAGAGAGAGAGAGAGAATGCTTTCGTACTCCCCCCTTGTCTAAATTAAATACATTCGTTCGTGCTCTCACTGGCTAGCCACACAGTAATTGCTCTTTTAATTACATTAACTTCCTCATTACCTCATTACCTACTTAAGAGACAATCGATTTTGAACTCGTTTAGAAAAAATAAAGTTTTGCTTCCTATCGACCTCTGACAGCAGCAATGACAATTGGCCGCCTCTTTACGAACTGAAAGGCAAAACTATCACCAGTCAAATATACTGACTGCTAAGTATAAGAAGTCTTCGAACTGAATGTTATAAAAATAACACGTACAATTTTGTGAACGGACACCAAGGAAAAATATAATATCACATAGGTAATTTAACGACTCGGACTTCTGAAAAAAAAATATGGAAAATGCAAATCGTTGTAGGTTACTTTATAATAAAGATTAGGTACTAACTGCTCTACAGACCTAGAAGAATAATTGTAATAATAAATTTTTTTTATGCCATTAATGAAAGCTTTCTCTCCTGTGCAACCAGGCTTATTCCCTTCCCGTCTACTGTCCAACTTTGGAATTCACTCCCTACTTCAGCTTTCCTGACTCTTATACACTCTTCCTTTAACAGGCTGTGAAGGGTGGTTAAAAACTACCCCTTTTTTCTATTTCTTTCTCACCTTGTCTTCCGGCTTGGGCTACAAAGGGGGCATCACTTTACCCATCCAGTTGGGGACACTAAGAATTCCGGTCGCCCGGAGATGAGGACGATTTGAAATTAACTGATCACTGTACTTTAAATAGTCGACAGATTCCTGGCAAAATTGATTCACAAGACCTTCGTCTGCTGATACGTAAGGTGAACGATTCTGGTCGAATTCTACCGGGCAAAAATGTAACACTTTATGAACTTTATGACTTATTCTCAGGTGGCTTCTGAAGAAGATACTTTCCCATTATACTGAAATCTCTAGTTTGAAAATCAAGAAGTCCCTCTCAGTGTTCCAAAGACCAAAAATGACTCAAAACGTATGAAGTTCATCACATCGTTTCAGAAAATTGTTCTATATTTATTAACTAACTTATTATCATTATTATAATTATTATCATTATTATGAAACGGAATGACAATTATAATATGACAATTTCCATTTTACAAAAGAACAGGTTTCATCAGAACCAAAGAACAAAGGCAAAGTAATGAAATCAATAAAAGCTAAATTAACGGATGGAAAAAAAAAGTTAGGACACGAAAACTACATTAATAAAGAAAGAAATAAAAAAAAACACAAAACAAATGACTTCTCAGACATGCAAGGAAGCACAAGAGACATGAACAAAAAAAAAAAAAAAAAAAAAAACTCCACTATGCCGACCTGCAGGAAGTCGCCGAGGAGAAAGAGACTTCCGAAAGCAAACAAACAACTCTCCCTCCCCCTCTTCCCATCACCTAACTCCCTCCTCCCTCCACCCTCTCTCTCTCTCTCTCTCTCTCTCTCGTCCCACATGCCCAAGCCCTGACCAGGCTCCGCCCCCACCCCCCCTAACAAAAAAAACAAAAAAAACCAAGCAAGCAAGAAAACGCACGTAAAAAGAGAGAGTAAAAATGGGGGAGGGGGAGGAGGTCGAGTAAACAGGGAGAGGGTGGGGAGAGGGAGGAGGAGGAGACTTCCGAGCCTAGCCTTGATGAATACGAAATCAAAACAAACAATTCCACCTCCCCTTACCCAAACCTCCCCTCACCCCTGCCTCCCCTCTCCCCTACCTCTCCCCCAGTCAAAAGCAAACAAACGTAGAGAGTAAAAAGAGAGGAGGAGGAGGAGGAGGAGGAAATGTAGCAGAAGAGGCCTTCTGAGCCTTGAAGTAACCAAAAGCAAACAAACTCCCTCCTCATTCTCCCCCTCCCTTCCCCTCCCCCCTTTCCTCCCCAAAAAAAGTAAACAAAACGTGAAAAGAAAAGAAAAAAGTAAAAAAGAAAGTAAAAAGAAAAAAGGAAAGTAGGACGCCTGGAATTCCAAATATTAAAAAACAAACAAAAACGAGCTACCATAACCCCACTCATCCCCCTCCAAGGAAAAAAGAGAACAAGCAAAAAGAAACAAACGGAGAGAGAGAGAGAGAGAGAGAGAGATGAGAGAGAGATAGAGAGATTGAGAGAGAGAGAGAGAGTAAAAAAAAAAGAGAGAGAAAAAAGTTCGGTTATTGCTTTGGTCGTGGGTGTGGCGGAGTCGGATCGATCAAGGAGGAAGTCCCCCCTCCCCCTCCCCTCCTCCTCCTCCTCCCCCGCCTCCTCCTCTTCCTCCACCACCTCCTCATCCTCAACCACCACCACATCCTCCTCCTCCCCCATCCTCCTCCTCAACCACACCACATCATCCTCCTCCTCCTCCTCCTCCTCCTCCTCCGTGCCCTGCGGTCTGGCGTGTGTACGGATGGCCTCTTTCTCCTCTCTAATCTTCCTCTCGTATGAGCCCCCGCCCCCGCCCCCCTCCTCCGCCCCCCTCCCCCCGCCAAAAAAAAAGAATAAACAAACAGATGAAAGGCAAATACGTCAGAAGAAAGAAGGAAAAAATGGAGGGAAATATTTTTCCCAGTATTCTAAACAAACCAGATAATATTAATAAATGAATATCAGACACATTATACATTAGATAATAATAAACTTATATATAAAGTAAGAACGCGACGGGGTAATTAAGTACTAATAGGTGTTAGAAAATCGAGTCATTACGAAGGCGTAAGTTAGATTATAAGTGAATAAATGAAAGTCAAACGTGTAATAAGGAAGAGTACATCAACTAAAAATAATTCAAACACATCACTTACTATTGTCGCATAAGCAGAGAGATAAATCAGAACATGAAAGTCAGACGTTAACATAAATAAATGAAAGTCAAACTCGGTAGAAGGGTTTTGAAGTAGGAAAACGAAAGCAAAATTACAAATAGAAGAGTTACAGACCGAACAGCAAAAGCTTCAGTGGACAGGAGGTAAGTAAATAAATAAATAGATGAAAGCTAAGGAAGACGACATAAATGCAATTATACAAATATTTTGTGACAGCGTGAATAATTTAAAAAATATAATAAAAACGGATAAAAGAGATCAGTCATACACACACACACACACACACACAATATATATATATATATATACTATATATATATAATATATATATATATATACACACATAGAGAGAGAGAGAGAGAGAGAGAGAGAGAGAGAGAGAGAGAGAGAGAGAGAGAGAGAGAGAAAATAAAAAAAGTCTG
>NC_061091.1:21440895-21468395 GCF_015104395.2 Macrobrachium nipponense
CTGGGTCGGGACGTTGGGTAAAACTCTCTGCTGAAGGCTGTAGGTTTTATCACCTGTATGTGTCAGTTGGTAGGGGTCTTGCCTTTCTTATGAAAGACCTGGGTTTGATGCCGATGTGAGTCAGGAATATATGTATACATACATATACATATAACATATATATACGTGTATATATATATATATATATATATATATATATATATTTATATATATATATATATATATATATATATATATATATATATATATCGTTACGCAATGGTACTTATCGGCTATGAATTGAAGGGGCCCAGTTTGATATCTATAGGCAGTTGATTACGAGTAATGGACATGGTCTTTAGTCAAGTGCATCATCAGAGTCTTCTACGAAAAAAAAATATAGTAACTATTGCATTTCACGAATTAGAGAGTGCATGTTGAGTAGAATTTATCACCCGGGCACGGTTAAATTGTTTTTCATGTTTATATCACCTGGTCAAGGATATGTGAGTTGCCTCTTGCCCAGGACTTCCCATGCCGAGGAACGAGAGGCACGCAAACTTTCCCTTTGTTAGCCGATAGCACCAGCAGCGTCTTGCAAATCAATCGGCTGTGTTTATTCAGAACCGTAGAAAAACTCGTCTTTTACATCCCATCTTTGCCACAACGATTTCTTCGCAATTTGAGTTACGAGTTTCCGCTGGCAAATTTGCCCCGTCTCCAGCGAAATGTTTCACACCTGTCTAGTATAATGTGTGGTGCAGATCTCTCTCTCTCTCTCTCTCTCTCTCTCTCTATATATATATATATATATATATATATATATATATATATATATATATATATATATATATATGCATATATATATATATATGCATATATATATATATATATATATATATATATATATATATATATGTTACAAACCTCTGGGGTTCTAGTACATCTACGAACCATCCACCGTAACTCAAAAACAAATCACAAAACATTCGTTAGAACGATAGTTCACAGAAATAAACAAGGGTGGAGGAGGCGCTCAATAACACAAAAACTCTTACATTAACTAACAAGCATTTGGCTGCTTAAGCAAAAGAAACTTAAAAGGAAACAAGGCTGATTTAAACTTGATAAATAAAAACAAAAACTACGTTAATGTATTACCTTCCTCCCCCAAAACAAAAAAAGTATTCACATAGAATACATTTTTTTTAAACCTAAGCAAAAATGCCGAAAAGGAATTAACTTAAAACATTTCAAAGTAATCAAAACACATGTACAAAAAAAAAGGGACAAAGTAACTATTCCAAATCTCTGGAAATAGATACTCAGCAAAATAATAATATACAGAATAACCAAAAAAAAAATCATAGTCACAAAGTAAACTTACCAAAATAGGCAACAGGGAACCTCAGATTAGACTGTCCCCGCAGTTCCATAAGCTTACAGCTAGAAACCCTCCTATCATCTAACTGGGAGGGAGAGTCTACAAAGACTAAGAAATACAAACTACCAAAATCCTAAAGAAGTTCAGGTACAACACAAACTAAGCTAAGGCTGAATACTCATACACACAACCTCTTGCACCACACACTTACCAAAAGTTTTTTATACAACCCGAGGAAAAAACAAAACGAGAAGGGCGAGGGGAGCAGAGGAAAAACTCACGACTACATCTGAGAGAGAGCATCAGGAATACGGTTATCAGAACCTTTAATATGTTTTATCACCAGCGTGAACTCCTGTAACTGCAGGGCCCAACGCAAAATCCTCTGATTGGAACCCTTCATTCTTTCAATGAAGACAAGGGGATTATGGTCGGTCCAAATCTCTATGGAATAAGAAAAATTGGTTACATAGGGCTTAAAGTGGAGTAACGTACGAACCAGGGCCAAGGCCTCCTTTTCGATAGTAGAGTATTTTCTCTCGGCCGCTAAAAGTTTCTTACTAAAATAAGATATGGGACGAACTTCTCCAGCCTCATCTCTCTGAAAGAGGACTCCTCCAATTCCAACGTCACTAGCGTCAACAGCAATAATAAATGGTTTTCTGAAATAAAATTAGGAGACATTAGAATAGGATTGGACACCAACATCAACCTAAGCTTTATGAAAGACTCTTCACACTGAGGTGACCACTCAAATTTACGGCCTTTTTCCAATAGTTTAGTAAGCGGGTGAGCAATGTCTGAGAAGTTCCGGACAAACCTACGATAATACCCCAACATACCCAGGACTCTCCGGACCTCTCTGACATTGCACGGTCTCTTCAAATTTACAATGGCCTCTATATTAGCTTGTTTGGGGGCTACTGAACCCAAACCCACTTCATGGCCCAAATAGCATACTCTGGCCTTACCAAACTCACATTTACCAAGGTTCACAACAAGACCGGCAGCTCTCAGGGCTTCAAACACCTTTTTTAACCTTACCATATGCGTCCGCCAGTCGTTGCTGTGAACCACCAAATCATCTATATATATTTCCACCCTTCCAAGCCACAAATGACCCTATTCATTAGTCGCTGGAAGGTGCAAGCTGCATTCTTCATCCCAAAGGGCATCACTTTACACTCGTAAAGCCCAAAGGGAGTTACAAAGGCAGAAATTTCACGGGCTCGATCAGACAGGGGAACCTGCCAATACCCTTTCAACAAATCCAACTTTGTTATAAACTTGGAGGACCCTATCTGATCGAGACAATCATCTATACGAGGTAAAGGGAAGGAGTCATTTTTAGTGTGAGTATTTACCTTATGATAGTCGACGCACATTCGGAACTTTCCGTCAGGTTTTTTTACGAGGACAATTGGAGAACTCCATGGACTCACCGAAGGATTGAATGAGGTCGTTGTGCTCCAGCATATACTTAATTTCCTTATCAACAATGTCCCTCTTCATTGGATTTAATCGATAAGGACTCTGCTTTACCGGGGAAGCACTGCCCACATCGACATCATGCTGGAGCAAGCTCGTTCGTCCTGGCGCATTCTGAAATAACTCTGGGAAGGCAAGGATTAATTCCATAATATCACTTCTCTGATTAGTCTCCAGATGCTCTAATCCCTCTTTAAAATTAAAAATTTCTAAGTTCTGAACATTGTCAAATAGAGCATCAGAAGACACCTGACCAACTAAATTTACAAAATCATCCGTAGGAGGCTCTACTACTACCACAGATACTGGTTCATAAACAATAGCCAAAGGGTCCTTACCAAAGGAAGTATAAGACTTCAATCTATTTATATGAAATACCCGGCACTTTCGTTTGGTCCCAGGGGCTTCAACCTCATAGTTTACCTCAGACAGCTTTCTCAAAACCTTCCAAGGTCCCTTATACCTTGGCTCAAGAAAGTTGTCCGAGTCTGTACTTAATACCAAAACCAATTCCCAAAACCATTCCCCGGGCACAAACGAACTACCTTTGTCTTTTTGTCAAAATTAATTTTCATGGCAGCTTGGGAAGAAGCCAAATTCTCTCGTGCAAACTTCGAAGCCATAGACAGCTTTCTTCTTAAGGTTTCCACAAACTCACCCACATTCATCTCTCCTCTTTGTTCAGACTCAATCACCTCATGGACTATCTCCAGAGGACCACGTACCTTGTGACCAAATACTAACTCGAAGGGAGCGACACCTGTGGATGAGTTAGGGTGATTCCGTATGGCAAAGAGAGCAAAGGGAAGCCCTTTATCCCAATCCTCTCCTTGCTCATAACAATATTTCTTTAATACACATTTAAGGGTCTGGTGAAATCTTTCCACCACACCCTGACTCTCTGGATGATAGGGTACGCTGGTAATGTGCTGAATGGCCAGTTCAGCACACTTACCCCGAAATACCCTACTTGTGAAATTAGTTCCACAATCAGACTGAATAGTACGAGGCAAACCATATCTAGAGAAAAACTCTATGAGTTTCTCAAACACTGCACGAGAAGTAATTCTCCTCATAGTGAATGCATCAGGAAACCTAGATGCTCTGTCCATAACTGTCAGGAGATGGGTAAACCCTGACTTAGTCCTACGTAAAGGCCCAACCACATCAATCACCAACTCCACAAAAGGTTCTCCAATGGCTGGAATCGGATTTAAAGGGGCTTTTGGAATTGGTTGATTGGGTCTTCCCATCACCTGACATGCTTCACAACTATTTACAAACAGTTTTACTGAAGACTTTAAGCCTGGCCACCAAAAATATTTAGCTAACCTACTAAAAGTTTTGCACACACCAAAGTGGCCAGAAAAAGTCTTCATGTGCCAATTTCAAAACTGAATCTCTGAACTGAGTAGGGACCATTATCTGCTCGTTTCGAGATGTTATATCAAGGGCATGAGAGGAAGGGCGACTAACTCTATATAACACACCTTTTATAACACAAAATCGTGGTCTAGTCAAATCACTCGTATCACCCAGTTTCAAAATTGAACTCTTCCTTCTGAGCTTCAATAAACTTTGAACGATCCCAATCAGGTTTTAATAACTTACCAAAAAGCTTATCACTACTACTAACTACAGACCCAGGTCTTTCTACTTCTACAGCTAAACTACTAAAATGTAAATCATCATCATCATCATCATGTAACAAATCTGCTGCCTTTGCAGCAGCTCGTGTCGTTACAGCCACTGGGCAAGCATTCAAAGACAATATTGGAAACAATTCACGTCCCTTGTCATCCAACATGTCATTACCCAGTATACCATCTATGCCTGGGATTTGTAGGCTTTCTACAACAGCTAATTCTGTCTTCCTATTATAACCAGGGAAGGACAATTCCACCTCAACTAAAGGTGCTGATACCATCGTGTTCGGGAAACCTCCCAAAACCACAAAATCACCTGAATTATTAACTAGGCCCTTCAAAGATTCCTTCAATACTAAAGACCGAGCAGCCCCAGTATCCCGCAAAAACTTCACCTTTAGGGTTTTCGATTCGGTAATCAATTTGCCAAGCCAAATATATTTATCATAAAGTCATAAATCCCTACTAGATATAGAACCAACATTTTCCCCCTTGCTACAACCATCATTAGCCATCAATACTGGTGGATTCTCAACCTGAGACTTATTAGACATAGGGTCATTTGATATTAGAGCTACCGGATTATTATTGTTTCTTTGGAGGTACCTCCTTCTGGCGTTACACTGTGCTTGAAAATGTCCTGGTTCATTGCACCAGAAGCAGGTCCTTCTTACTCTATTACCATGGCCAGAAGTTAACTTATTACTTTTGGAGAAGACTCTAGTGTAAGATCCACTTGAGCCCTCTCCCTGAGCATCTCCAGTCCTATTCTTGTGCAGATTCCCCTGGACACGATTATCTCCTGGACCACCTAATTTCTTTTGATAATTATTTGACTTACCAGGCTGAAAATTAACTACAGATGCAAGATTACCTGACCCAGCCCGATGAGTCAACACAAATTCATCCGCTATCTGGGCAGCCTTACCAAAACTGACTGCTTTAACCTCTTCAAGATAAATTCTTAATTCCTTGCTACAAGCCTTTTTAAACTCTTCTAGCAACATAAGCTCTCTCAAGGAGGAGAAGGAGACTACTTGGCAACTCTTAAGCCAGTCGTCAAACTGCTCCTCCTTGAGACGAGCAAATTCCACAAATGAGAGAGAGACATGTTTAGTAAAATTACGGAACTTTAGGCGATAGGCCTCCGGAACCAATTCGTAAGCCTTAAGAACTATTGCCTTAACCTTATTATAGTCCCTAGCTACACCTTCATCTAAAGCATTGTATACCCGAATTGCCTTGCCCACCAGCCTGCATTGAATCAAGACTGTCCACATCTCTGGGGGCCAAGACAACGGGTAGCCACACGCTCAAATGCCTTAAAAAATTCTGGGACGTTTCGCTCGTCAAATACTGGGACCAATTTCAACGCTGCCCCTATGTTAAATTTATCCTGAGAGGACCCAGTGGGAGTACTAAAGTGATTTGGGGAACCTCTTAACCTAGCCATTTCCAAATTGATTTTAGCCATAGCCAACTCATGCTTCCTCGCCCTCTCTTTCTCCTCAAACTCAAGTTTCATCAACTCAATTCTTTTGCATATAACATCATATTCACTGTTCTCCTGGGATTTTACAGGCTGTACCGGAGCTACATCAACATGGACAGAATTCTCTGGCAAAAATGGATTTAATGATACTTCTGGTTTTGAAGGAAAATTAGCGTGTCCTTCAAAAAGGGTACCAATCCTAGGGGGATCCTCAAATAATGAAAAACCAGGATTTACACTTACACTACCTTCTTGCTCTTCATCACTACTTGCAACACTATCAAATTCCTCAACTAAATGCTCACCCTCAGCTAGGCCCTGAGCTACCCTGTTTTTTACAGCCTCTAACAAACACGCCTTTGTCTCAGCTGCCTTAAATGGTATCCAGCCAACGAGCACAACTTACCAGATATTCTTTGTTCAGAATGGATAAGTGTTTAAGCAGTCTGCTGACCCTAAAAATCAGCGGGGTCAAAAATAAACTCCTCCATGATCATCAACCAAACAAAGAGGGGGAAGGTAACCACCTACTCAAAACAAATACTGCCAAATCCCCCAAAGTGCTGTGCCGCAAACCAAAAACACAGAGTACACCTGTGTACGATCCTGTCATGGTCGCCAAATTGTTACAAACCTCTGGGGTTCTAGTACATCTACGAACCATCCACCGTAACTCAAAAACAAATCACAAAACAATCGTTAGAACGATAGTTCACAGAAATAAACAAGGGAGGAGGAGGCGCTCAATAACACAAAAACTCTTACATTAACTAACAAGCATTTGGCTGCTTAAGCAAAAGAAACTTAAAAGGAAACAAGGCTGATTTAAACTTGATAACTAAAAACAAAAACACTTTAAAAACTACGTAATGAATATATATATATATAGTATATCTATTATATATATATATATATAATATATATATATATATATATATATATATATATATAGAGAGAGAGAGAGAGAGAGAGAGAGAGAGAGAGAGAGAGAGAGAGAGAGAGAGAGAGAGAGATCTGCACCACACATTATACTAGACAGGTGTGAAACATTACGCTGGAGACGGGGCAAATTTGCCAGCGGAAACTCGTAACTCAAATTGCGAAGAAATCGTTGTGGCAAAGATGGGATGTAAAAGACGAGTTTTTCTACGGTTCTGAATTCCTGATATAGACTAGAATCGAATATAGAATTCAGGCCAAAGGCCAAGCGCTGGGACCTATGAGGTCAATCAGAGCTGAAAGGGAAACTGATAATTAAGAGTGTTTGAAGAGTGTAAATGGAAGAAAAATTTGCACTACACTATGAAGCAATTGTTAGAGAGGGTGGACAGTCAAATGGAAGAGAATTCTTGATGCTGGATATAAATTCACCACATGAACGGGAACATTAAAAAAAATTAATTTCATTTGCTTTTATATTTCTCACTGCCATTTGCTTTATTTTCATGTTATCTGTGTCTTTGTTTTTGTATAATTTTGTTGCATTTCTTTTCTGCGAAGTTTGCAAGGTTACAGACTTGAATTTAGTTTTCCCATAATTCAAATAATAAATCTCTTCGTAAGGAGGTAGTGCCGTCAGTGTACCTCACAGAGTGCACTGCAGTCATTAGTAACGGTTCTTTGCAGCGTCCCTTCGGCCCGTAGCTGCAACCACTTTCATTCCTTTTACTGCACCTTCATTCTTCTTCCTTCTTGCTATCCACCCTTTCCTAATAATGATTTTATAGTGCAACTGCTAGTGTTTCCTCCTGTTACACTTTTGTAACCCTTTACTCTTAATTTTCCTTTCAGCGCTGAATGACCTTGTAGGTCCCATCGCTTGACCTTTGGCCTAAATTCTATATTGCATTCAAAGGCCGAGAGAATCCCCGTCAATCAATCATACGTTGACGACTCTCCAGAAAGCGTAGATCTTTTCTTTACAGTCCATCTTCCTCGAAGAATTTTCAAGCAGTTTCGCCTTATTAATGCTAAACGCTATCAAGACGTACCCCTGACAACCGTTCTCACTTGGGACGACGAGAGAGAGAGAGAGAGAGAGAGAGAGAGGAGAGAGAGAGAGAGAGAGAGAGAGAGAGAGAGAGAGAAGGGCCTCTGATACTCAGTGCGAAATCACCTCGGATTTTTTGCCTAAAAGGATATTTCCCCTTTTGAAGTTTCCTAGACTTTTCACTTTTTCCTCGTCATGGTTGGTGGCATGATGCCGCGTGCAAAGGAAGGAAGAAAGGAAGGAGGAAAAGAAACAGGAGTAAAAAAAGTTATATACCTTAAATCAATGCAGACCTTCATGGGACTCCAAGTTTCCAAATGGCTTCTGTGAAACCTATAAAGGTAATGAAGATATGTAGTTTCTCCGGAAAAAAGGGTTCTGCATATTTGTTCCACGTACTGTCAACAACCTTAACATAAATCTTCGTATAGATTCCCTTCCTTCCTAAAGAATCTCTCTCTCTCTCTCTCTGCTGTTTGACGCTAGTAGGTCAGTTCCTTCAACAGAGTGAATAACTCTGCAAATTTATTTTATTCATTTTTAGACATTTATAACATCTGCAAGCTCACATATTTTTAAAGGGATTGTTCAAAAAAGCAATAGTAATGTGTATGTGTACACATACACACGCATATAATATATACATATATAGATGATATATATATTACTTCGTTATATATATTACTCGCATATAATATACAATAATATATATATATATTATATATATATAATAATATATTTATTTATATATATATATATATATATATATATTATTATGGATGCATGCGTTCATATGCTTACAAAGTACCAAATTTACGCGTATTTATAAACAGACAAACAAACAATGAATACGCAATAAAAATATACATAAAAAACACACGTAGCTTACCAATAATGAGAGGAAGAAAGATGTACCAAATGATTAACGCAAACTAAAGAACAGGTAAAGCAAATACAGACAAAAAGAAGGAAGACAAAATGACAATTAGAGAGAGAGAGAGAGAGAGATACAAAAACATGACAAAATGCAGACAAAAAGAAGAAAGACAAAATGACAAGGAGAGAGAGAGAGAGAATATAATAAAAACATAACGACATCCAGCACACGAAGACAAAATGACATGAGAGAAAGAGAGAGTAACTGAAGAAAGGAAGATATAGATATCCGGCACACCAACGAAGACAGACGCCCCTGAATTCTTGATGGGCGTGGCATCTGACAAAACTGGCCACATCTTATTTTATTCATCTGGCTCTGGCTGTCGTGTAACATTCTTTCTTTTTTTCATTCTTCTTACTGCGTTATTTTGGGGGGGTCGCCTTCAGAAAATATAAAAGGCATGAGGTGCTTGCAGTTGACCTGGGATGAACAACCATGATATTTGCAAATATATGTATATAGTATTTACTTTTGTGTTTTTTATACTAAAAATAAATAATAATAATAATAATAATAATAATAATAATAATAATAATAATAATAATAATAATTTAAACAGCTCATGGCTACTTACAGACTTACAGATAGGAAAACGGTAAGAAAAAATAAAAAAAACAATACAAAATTTTAGATATACGAAATAAAAAGGGATATCAAACACGCAAATAATACACACACACACACACACACACACACACACACATATTATATATATATATATATATATATATATATATATATATATATATATATATATATATATATATATATATATATATATAATATATATATATGATGTGTGTGTGTGTGTGTATGTATGTATGTATAATGAGAAGCCTTAACCTAAACAATAAAGCTCATAAGACCTACGTCGATCCAAACTACACGCAGCGCCACTCACCTCTTGTTTTGAACGTTCTCTCATGCTTCATGGGTCTTCAGACCCATCCTTACCACAGCTCTTAAACTACATCTAGCCGAACTATCTCAAAACACTGATCTACCTTTTACTAAATCTTCGTTGTGTTTCGATAACAGAGATTATAAGTGTAATCTAATTTAAAACCATGCATAAATATGTAAATTTCAATATATATATCAATAATTTTTTTTATGTAGAAACGGAAATGCAAGCAATCACGATAGTCAGGCAAATATACTACGATCCATATACCGGTATACATACCACCCTGGCCATATTAAGAAAACGCGAATGCAGCCGCAGACAATACAGGTCATAAAATACACATAAAAGTTATATCATACTCATCAGAATATTTGGAAAATTCCTGCGCTCGACGGGAATATGTACGGCAGAATGAGTATCAACTCACGAGTATATCTCTCTTGACAGTCGAGTGGTCTGAAGCACCACTGAACGTCGTTGGTTTATCGCTGTCCGGTTGTTCGAGCCCGCTAGGTGACGAGCCGCTTCTCAGTTATAATTCCCCTTCGATATTATTTCCGAGGTAGAGCGAAATGGATATTAAACGACATATATAATATATATATATATATATATATATATATATATATATAATATATATATATATGTAATGTATTTATATATATGTAATATATATATTATATATATATATATATATATATAATATATATATATACATATATGTATATATATATATATATATATGTATGTATATAGATAATATATATAAATTTATATATATGTATGTATATATATACATACATATATATATATATATATATATACTATATATATATATATATATATATGTGTGTGTGTGTGTGTGTATGTATAACTGAATCACGAAAGTTTGGAAACGTGATAAATCCATAAATAAAGGTATAAGCCACGAAGGAAAAGTAAACAACGGAGGTTTCTGCAAGATCTTTCGACTCAAACGTCCTTTATTTTATCTGCAAGGACGTTTGAGTCGAAAGATCTTGCAGAAACTCGTTGTTTATTTTTCCTTCGTGGCTTATACCTTATAAATATATATATATATATATATATATATATATATATATATATATATATATATATATATATATAAAGAACGAACTGCAAATTCGGAAAAAAAAAATCTCAAGAGAATTTAAAAAACCAACTGCAAAAGAAGAAGCATTGTAAAAAGATCAACAAAACGACCGACCTTTCTCAATCGGCGTTGCCATCCTTCCCGAAAATCCTCCTCCGCTGCTTGTCAATGAATCTCCCCTCATCAGTCAGCCACCTACGAGATGCCAGAAATGACAGAGGAATGAATTCAAATTTCCTAGAATTACCGCTTCGAGTAATTTGTCAAATGAACGCTAACTCACTCAGGTTTCACGATGATGAAATTCATTTGTTACAAATATATTTCTTTGCTCTTCAATAGAACATTTAAAGAAATGCATTCATTGCAAATGGAATATTTAAAGAAATATATTCGATACATATATTCTATTTACTCTTTAGTTGAAAATTGAAAGAAATGTATTCACTCAACATATGTCTGTTTACTATTTAAAGAAACTTTTAAAAAAATACATTCATTGCACATACGTCTGTTTACTCTTTAATGGAATATTTAAAGAAATATATTCACTACATATACGTATATTTACTCTTTAGTGGAAAATTAAAAAAAAATGTATTCACTCAACATATGTTTGCCTACTCTTTAATGAAACATTGAAAGATATATATGACCTCAACACATGTCTGTTTACTCTTAATGAAACACAGCAAGAAATATTTACTATGCATACTTCTTTGCTCTTTAATGGAACATTTAAAGAAATGTATTCGCTACATATACTACATCTGTTTACTCTTTAGTGGAAAATTCAAAGAAATATATTCACTCAACATAAGTCTGTTTACTCTATATTTTAAAGAAATATATTCACTCAACATATGTCTGCTTACTCTTTAATAAAACATTTAAAGAAATATATTCACTCAACATATATATGTCTGTTTATTCTTTAATGAAACAGGCCAAGAAATATATTCACTCAACATGTCTGTTTACTCTTTCATAAAACATTTAAATAAATATATTCTCTCTACATATGTCTGTTTACTCTTTAATGAAACATTTAAAGAAATATATGACCTCAACATATGTCTGTTTACTCTTTAATGAAACATTTAAAGAAATATATTCACTCAAAATATATATGTCTGTTTACTCTTTAATGAAACAGGCCAAGAAATATATTCACTTAACATGTCTGTTTACTCTTTCATAAAACATTTAAATAAATATATTCTCTCAACATATGTCGGTTTACTCTTTAATGGAACATGCCAAGAAATACTTACTACGCATACATCTGTCTGGCTTTAATGGTACATTTAAAGAAATAATATACGAAATAACCTACTCTCTTGAAGCCTAATCCAAGGACACAACAGAAATGTTTCTAAGACGAAAAATCGAAAGCAAAATAAAGTTCTCTAAAATTTGAAGGAAAAGAATATTTGAAATCTGCTGTTTTGTGATCAAGCTCAAACCGCTAACATCTTGGTGAACTCTAATTTATGATAGAGCACACACGAACACAACATCAGTCCAAAAGATATCGAAAATATCGAAAAAAAATCATGTTATGTCTATCATTGATCTGGTCGGAGAACAATGCAACTCTTCATTCTTCCTAGACGAAACATGTCACAGCTTTCATCTTTGTTTAATCTTTTTTTAGACTCGTACATATAACGGAAAATTATCATTTTTTTCTTTTCGTTTTTTATATAACGGAAGGGAAGCAGGATACGTGGTCCTTACCTAACGCATGTTTCCATTTAATTGGAATATACAATTTAGGCCAAAGGTCAAGCGTTGGGGTCTATGAGGCCTTTCAACGCCGAAAGGAAATTGAGAGTAAAGTGGTTTGAAAAGTGTAACAGGAGAAAAACCTCAAACAATTGTTAGGAAAGGGTGAAAATAAGATGGAAAACAGAGAATATGGATGGCAGTACAGTAAAAAGAATAAAAGGGTTGCCAGGTAGCACCATCTCTGGATTTTTTCCGTTACCGCTGGTCACTTCCTGCCTGTCTGTCCAACTTCTTCAACTTTCTCTTTCTATATTTTCATTTTCTTAGGTCAAATCCTTCGGAAAAGGTCTATTAACGCGGCGCCACCAAACTAGGTGACAATATGTCAAAAGAATCACGAAAAAGTTACAATAACTGGTGGAATAAAAGTCCACCTTTCGGGACACCACTTGACGTTGCGAAATAAGCAGTTATGACACTATCTACTGCAATAGCAATCGATCCGGAGCATATCTAATTACAGAATACAACAGAAGTTAGGCCAAAGGCCAAGGTTTGGGACCTATGAAGTCATTTGGCGCTTAAAAGGGAAATGGCAGTAAAAAGGCCTGAAAGGTGAAAGAGAAGGAAAACCTGAAAGCAGTTGTCAGTAGAGGTTGGAAAGTCCTGAGTGGAAAGTGAGATGGAAGACGGAAAAGTGAATGGAGGCAGATACAGCAAAAAGAATGAAAAGGGTTGCAGCTATAGGGGCCGAAGGGGCGGTGCTAAGAATTTAAGTAATGCCTACCGCGCACCGCACGAAGCGCACTGACGGTACTATCCCCGTACGGGAGATATTTAATTACATGCAAATATATCATCAACTATTAAATCATACAAAGCTAAAGTCTGGCTAACAAAGCCTTATGAGAGTCGTTTCCACGAACCTCTGAAAGACAGAAAGCAACTACATGGTATGATATAAGATGTAAAATTACTGGCAGAATTTTTTTAAAACAAAAAAACAACAAAGAAAGTAACTCAGAGACCAAAGCTACACAGATCAAAATAAGCTGAGAAATGAAAAATTGCAAGAGATGAGAGAACCCTGAAATATATATATATATATATATATATATATATATATATATATAATATATATATATATATATATATATATTACTTTGTATGCACACATTCACACACACACACACTTATATATTATATATATATAATATATATATATATATATATATGCATACATATATGTATATGTGTGTGTAAGTGCGTGTCTGTGTTTACGCGCGTGTAATGTGTCTTTATGATACACACACACACACACACACACAAAAAACGTTATAAAGCGAAGTTACGTAGGTCAAGTCTAGACATCTCCAGACGAACGTTGCATTTCCCTGCAATCATTCGCTGTTAATGATTCTATTACCAATGTCCTCATACTGATTACCTAAAACACCTTTACCCTTCTTCCTAAAGAAGCCATTCATTCAGCGCCTCATTTCATAACATCTCAAGCTCGTCTCTCGTCTTCCCATTTCCTTATCAAAAAAGGAATTTAATTTCCTTTCTTTATCCAAGATTATTCTCTCTCTCTCTCTCTCCTAATGATTTCTTAACCCGCCACTTCTTCCTTCCTCACTCCTCCTCCGTCTCCATCCCTCCTTCCCCCTCTCCCAATTCATCGTAATCTTCCCTCCGAATCCTTACCAATCCTCCCAAGCATCCCAATCCTCCACATCTCGGTCCCAATCTCATCTGCAGCAGCAGCCTCCCTTCCATCCTCCCGAGGGACCAACACTAAAACCCTGATATATGACTGAGCCGAGCTAGACAGACGTGACCCACTTGTAGAGGAAGAGGAAGAGGAAGAGGCCGTAAGAGGAAAGAGGAAGTTAAGAGGAAGGGGAAAGGAGAAGAGGAAAGGAGAGGAGGGAGGTCAGCGAGTGTAGAGGCAGGAGATGCCTCGAGGCATCTTCCTATGGTGGATAAGATCAAATGCGGAGGAGGAGGAGGAGGAGGAGACGGGCGGCAAGCCGACACATTGTGAGAGAGAGAGAGAGAGAGAGAGAGAGAGAGAGAGGTGAAACTTCTTGGATCGAGACCAAACGCCAGGAAAGGAAAACACAAAGGCAAAGCTTCGTGACGTAAAGAGAAAAACTGACGAGAGAGAGAGAAGAGAGAGAGAGAGAGAGAGAGCAGCCACAGCTACTGGAGGGGCCAAGGGAGACGGTGACGCCCATTCTGGAGCCTTATAACTGGCGAGGATACCGAATGATTACGTAAATATTCAGCCTGCGCGTAATAAGGGTCGTTCCAATATAATGTAAAAACAAATTAATAATGTATTTTGTCATTCTCTTTTAGTAACTGTTCTTATGAATAATAAATTATATGTCTATTGGTCATCGATTGCTGACTTGAGAGTAGAATCCAAGTGTTACTCCTTTCATAAAAAAAAAAAAGTTTTTCTGTATTGTATGGCATTAAAGCTCAATCATCAATATTTTCCACATCTACTATCTACCTGGGAATACCTCAAGACAGGTCGACAGAAAAAGCCTCCAATTAACAAAGACCTTCTTCTCTTTATTCAAACTTCCCTAACCCTTCCATTCTTACTTCACTTCCTCTCCTTATTCTTACTTCACTTCTATACCCCTCCCATTTTTACTCCACTTCTCCTTATTCTTACTTCACTTCTCCTTATTCTTATTTCACTTCACTACCCCTCCCATTCGTACTTCACTTCCTCTCCTTATTCTTACTTCACTTCACAACCCCTCCCATTCGTACTTCACTTCCTCTCCTTATTCTCACTCCACTTCACTATGCATGCTACTCTTACTTCTCTTCCTCTCCTTATTTTTACTTCACTTCACTATGCTTCCTATTCTTACTTCCCTTCCTCTCCTCATTTTTACTTCACTATCTTTCCTATTCTTACTTTACTTCCTCTCCTTATTCATTACTTCACTTCATTGTCTTTTCCTATTCATATTTCACAACCTCTCCTCATTCTTACTACACTTCTCCCTATTCTTACTTCACCTCTCTATTCTTCCTATTATTACTTTCACTTCATCTCCCCATTCTCACTTCACTTCCTCTCCATAATCTTACTTCACTGTCTTTCCTATTCGTATGTCACTTCCTCTCCCTCTGCTTACTTCACTTCACTATCCTTCCTATTCCTGCTTCTTCCTTTCCTTATTCTTATTTCACATCACTTTCCTTCCTATTATTACTTTCAGTTCCTCTATTCTTACTTTCTCTCCATATTCTTGCTTCACTATCTTTCCTATTCTTACTTCTCCCTCTCCCTATTCTTATTTCACTTCACTATCCTTCTTATTATTACTTTCACTTCCTCTCCCTATTCTTACTTCAATTCTTCTCCGTATTCTTACTTCGCTTCCCCTCCCTACTCTTACTTCACTTCCTCTCCTCATTCTTACTTCACTTCCTCTCCCTACTCTTACTCCACTTCCTCTCCTTATTCTTACTTCACTTCACTTCACTATCAGTTCTGGTCTTTCTTCAAGCAAGGTCTGACAAGGAAAGTCCCACCACCACCTCCCTCTCCTCCTCCTCCTCCTCCTCCTCCTATTTCCAGACCCTCCTTTCCTAAAACGAATATAAAAGGGATATATATCTAAGCCTGATTTATAGTGAGGGTGGGACCATCCACAAAAACTCATTGAGTTCTTTTGGTGATTTATAAAGGGATAACTTCACGGAACCCCCAAAGCATCTCACACTCTCCTCTTCATGTGATAAATGTTTGAGTTTACAATAAACAATGTCTACACACAAAAAAACACAATTTGATATTTGCAATAAACCGACACACACGCAAAAAGCTCAGTTTAATATCTGTAATAAACAAAGACACACGAAAAATACAATTTAACATTTGCAATAAACTGACACACAAAAAGCAATTTAATATTTGTTATAAACAATGACAAACAAAAATCACAGTTTAATTCTCAATTTCATTTTTTTTTCATTTCATACAAAAGCTGTGCTGTTTATTAATTACTTTTTAGCACGTTTCTTTTACTGCGTATTGCAAATTTAATTAAATTCTATGAAAATACTATAAAGCTTTACATACAAAAATGGCAAATATTATACACTATTGTATATGCAAAAATCGAGAGTATCATACAATTTTATGCAAAAATCTAGAATATTATAGAAAATATCTAAATGCAACACAGAAACCTTTCTAAACCACTCTCCAAAATATATATTGAAAAACAAATTGACGGAAACGCATTATTAATCTAGGGGTGTAGGGGAGGAGCTATACAGTGACATAAGTGGTGCTTAGGAACTTTCACTCCACCATGCCACAACCTATGATCTGAGAACACCCAGACTCGAAGCAACGAACAAAATGGCGGACCTGAGATGACCCACCTGTCACAATGAGCTGATTACCTACACCAGTCACTTGAGCGAGCTATAACTGAAAGGACAGGATGCTCTGAGCATCACTTCATCTTCTCCCTACCATCTACAACCCCTAGGCTATTCACTCCCATTCCAACCCCTTATCCTATCCTATCCATATCCTGATCCTCCTCTTAGCGTAACTGATGCTGGAGGCGAGCGTGATGACACTCGGGCCACATCAAAGGACCAGACGCCATGCTGGAGAAGGTAATGACAGCAACACAGGTGAGGCCTTAATGGAACTTGTCAGCCATACCCCTCACAAGAACCACAAACACTTTTCTGAGATTATATACATCCACCTGCTAAAGAGAGAGAGAGAGAGAGAGAGAAAATACGTATGTATATTTGTATACTTAAGGCCTAAGTAACATTGAATCAAGAATCTCAGAGAAATATGTATATACATACGCTCGTCATTTTTACCGGATCTGTATGTATTTGCAATAGCCATAATACCCTGTAGTAAAAGTCGGCAGTAGATTCTCAAGACATGCTCAGGCTAAAATGCGACTTAAGCCAAAACATTATTCCACGAAGGTTTGGAAGGGTCGATTCCAACTTCAGCCAAACGAATCTGAATTCGACAGATATACTGATGGGCGGCCAAGGAGAGACTTATACCCTCATTAATGACCGAGTGCTTTAGCTTAATCCTGGCTTAATCTCACCACAACCCAACGTGCGTCAGTTCGCTTCTCCTCGCTGTTTATCAGCGTCGCAATTTCCACTCATTTTCGTGGATAATTCAGTCATGAAACACATGATAAAGCTACTATACTCACCCTAGAAGGATTAGAGTACATAACCTACCCTTACACTTTCCTGCTGACATATGCTTCACCTTTATTACAATGACTCTTGATTTCTCTCAGTAATTTACCTTCTAAACCTTAGATCCTCAATATCAGAATCTATTTATAGGTATTAAGTTTTTCTATTTACTAAAAAGGGGCCAACATAACTGCTTCATAAAAACTTGATCCACACACCCTCTTCTTTCCCCGAGACCACAAAGCTCTTTCCACATAAACCAGAAAACTATTCCTTTCAGCCATTCCTTCAGAATCTTTCCCTCATCCACAAAAACCTTACACAACAAGGTCAGCTACTCAATCACACTCAATCTTGACTCAAGCATCTTAACTTCTAATACCGTCAGCACCTGGTGAATGAATGTACGTATGTATGTATGTGTGTGTGTGTGTGTGTATACCTCGAGTTTACACATTACCATACGACGTCAAATTTCTTTATTAGCCTTTAATTATAAATGATTTTATAAGTCACTAGGCCATAATAGGCAAAACCTGCTTTTTTTATTATTATTATTGAAGAGAGACCTTGTTAGGTTCTTTTGAAAATAAAAAAGAAAAAAATATAAAAAAATCCTCCCCGCCCAGTCTAATTGGCCCGCATATAATCCCAATTAGGAAAAAATATATGGCCTTTCGCAATCCGAAAGGAACACCCAGAGAGAGAGAGAGAGAGAGAGAGAGAGAGAGAGAGAGACTGAACAATAACTGAGAGAGGCAAAGAGGTGGAAATTGAACATAATTAGGAAGGAGAGAGAGAGAGAGAAAGAACAGTAACCGAATGAGTGAGAGGAGAGAGAGAGAACAATAACCAAGAGAGAGAGAGAGAGAGAGAGAGAGAGGAGAGAGAGAGAGGGAGAGACCGTTGCAGTTACAAGGATTAGGATGTCTCAAAGACTTATCAGTCCATTCCAGGAGACATCGTGTGCTTACTTATCTCTAGGAGCAGGTCTTACTGTTCATTCACAGTGTCCTAAGGATTTTGTCTAGCTTTCCTTTAAACTCTTCCACACTGTTGCTGTTTACAACTTCTGGTGGCAATTTATTCCATGTGTCACATCTTGTATGCAAAGAAGTTCTTACAATGGCTAGTTTCTACCCATTATATCTTGTCTGGTTTTCGTTTAACGTAAGTAGGTTATTGTCTACTTTTGTTTTGCCTTTCAGTATTTTGAATGTTTCTATTCGTTGTCCTCGCAGTCATCGTGTTTCTAATCCATACATGTTCAGGCTCTCTCGTCGTCTTTGGTGACCTATTCGCCTGATGGATGGAATTGACTTTGTGGCTCCTGCTTGTACCCATTCTAATCTATTTACGTCCTTTCTTAGTGTTGGTGACCAAAACTGTCCTGCATATTGAAGATGAGGTGTAACTATTGATGTGTAGAGCTGCAGCACCGTTTCCTTGTTTCTGTAGTTAAACTGCCTCTTTATGTACCCCACTAGTTTCTGTGCCTTCTTTTCAGCTTTTATGCACTGTTTTGTGGATTTTAAGTCCTTGGTAATAATGACTCTAAGGTTCTCTTCTTGTTTTACACTATCTATGTCATTCCCAAGCAGCATGTAGTTGGCATGAGGGTTGTTTTTTCCTATTTGAAATAATTTACATTTATCCAAGTTAAAAGGCATTTGGCACCTTTCAGACCATTCGCCTATTTTCTTTAGATCATTTCCTAAACTTTCTACTGTATCTGGGTATGCTGCATTTACACCTAGTTTGGTGTCATTAGCAAATTTGGCTACCTTGCTAGTTAAGCCTACATCAATGTCATTTATGTAAATAAAAAACAAAAGAGGGCCAAGGACAAAACCTTGAGGAATTCTGCTTGTCACATCTGCTCATTTTGATTCATCACCATTCATTACGACTCTGTTTTCTATAAGTTAGCCAGTCTTCGATCCAGTCTGCTATTTCTACTACAATTCCTAAAGCTCTAACTTTTGACATTAGTTTCTTGTGTGTAACTTTGTC
Source organism: Macrobrachium nipponense (assembly GCF_015104395.2). Taxonomy (NCBI): domain Eukaryota; kingdom Metazoa; phylum Arthropoda; class Malacostraca; order Decapoda; family Palaemonidae; genus Macrobrachium; species Macrobrachium nipponense. The sequence goes on from NC_061091.1 coordinate 21,460,815, forward strand.
AAAGGTGTTTTGCTTCACTTTCAACATGAAAATCCGCAAGGAATGACCAGCAGGCCCCATAGGTAGGAAGTTCACAATCAATGGCCTGTCTGGGGTTTTTTGTTGGCTAAGATCCGACAAGGCACAAAAGCTCCGCAACCTCAGAGTAGTTTAGCCTTCACTCACAGGGTGGTCATTCATTACACGAAGGAGTGAGCTTAATGGGGCACAATAGCAACACATCATTTATGAATCCCCGGTTACCTCAGGATCCCTCCAACCCTGGCCTTTGGAAACCTGCAAGCATCTGCCCTGCATTATTCAGAGGTTCCAAAGCCTCTGTTCTGACGCATGAGGTAGCTGAAAGCTCCTTACACTAATCTATGTCTATATACCAAGAGAAATTCCTCGCAGTTACAAAATGAAATAAATCAGAGAGAGTGGGATGGCAAGGTGGTAGAAAGGCGGTTAGAACGGAAGTAAAATAGAAGGTTTAAAAGAGGGCGTAGCTCTGGGCTGAAGGAAGCTGCAAAAACCCAACTATTGCCTACTGTGCATTACTCCCCGTTGTAGTAGTAGTAGTAGTAGTAGTAGTAGTAGTAGTAGTAGTAGTAATAGTAGTAGTAGTAGGAGGCGGGATATACCTTTGAAACGGCTCCCTTGCTTGTTTTATTTCCCGTACAGAGAGAGTGAGAAATTGAACATTAACTGGAAGAAGAAGAAGAAGAAGAAGAAGAAGAAGGAGGAGGAAGATAGAGAGAGAGAGAGAGAGAGAGAGAGAGAGAGAGCAGGGGGGGGGGGGGGGGGGGGGGGGGGGGGGGGGGGGGGAAGGGGGGGGGGGGGGGGGGGGGGGGGGGGATGGGGCGATGGATTATCGATGTCCATGATTCAGTCATAAATTTTCACCAGCACGCTCGGCGGATCATAAAATCAGGAAGCTTGACCGTCCACGAATTAAACAATTCCGAGGCTCTAATCAAATAAAGCGACGGATATTCGCCTAATAACTCTTTTTATTCTTCTTCTTTTTTTTATCTCATTACCAACGAGGCGTCCATATTTCACGAGATAATAACCCACTCGCCAAAAGGCTATAATATCTTCCTGATATTTCCGCTCTCCGGTCTCACCCCGGTAACGCCATCTATCCGCCAAGTTCCGAACCTCCTCGTTATTATTGGGATGATGACTATGGTTCTCTCTCTCTCTCTCTCTCGCTTGTTGTCATTTTTCGGTTGCATCCTTCTCTTTCTCTCTCTCTCTCTCTCTCTCCTCTCTCGTTCAGTTATTTTTCGGTTGCATACTTCATTCTCTCTCTCTCTCTTTGTTGCATCCTTCACTCTCCTCTCCCCTTCCCCCTCCCCCAAACCCCCGGTCCCGAGCAAACCCCGTCCCCCCCCCCCCCCCCCCCGGAACCCAACCCCGCAACCTCCTCTTTCTCCTCCCCCCCCCCTCTCCTTCCCCTCCCACACAAACACCGTCTCTTCATAATTCATAGGATGTCCTCTTAATCTCATTATTTCCTCTCCCGTTTCCCCTCTGGGCTTCTAACTCATCATCATCATCATCAGGTCCCCTCACATTCGTTAGTCCCAACTTATGGAGTCCTCCGTCATTTTTCCGTTTCTTGTCTTTTTCTCTTTATCACTTCTACCACTCGTTGGATATTTTAGTCTCTCTCTCTCTCTCTCTCTCTCTCTCTCTCTCTCTCTCTCTCTTTCTGATAAATCCTTTGCTCGTTCCCTTCCTTACCGCTTGATAATGAATAAAATGCTATTCTCTCTCTATCTCTCTCAAACTCGACGTCAGCACTTCATATCCATTTTTAATATCAAGTTTCGTTCTGCTCTCCATCTTCCTGCGTCAATATTCACACATTTCCGAAGCTACTCTCTCTCTCTCTCTCTCTCTCTCTCTCTCTCTCTCTCTCTCTCTCTCTCTTAATAGTTTCGTTTGCAAACTTCTGACAACACAGTCATCTCTCTCTCTCTCTCTCTCTCTCTCTCTCTTACGGCTTTCGTTTCCATACTTCTGAGAGCACAGGAATCTCTCTCTTTAAATCACTTAATGTTTTCGTTTGTAAACTTCTGAGAACACAGTCATCTCTCTCTCTCTCTCTCTCTCTCTCACTTAATGTTTTCATTTGTATACTTCTGAGAACACAGCCATATCTCTCTCTCTCTCTCTCACTTAATGTTTTCATTTGTATACTTCTGAGAACACAGTCATCTCTCTCTCTCTCTCTCTCTCTCTCTCTCTATATCTCACTTAATATTTTTGTCTGTATACTTCTGGGAACACAGTCATCTATCTCTCTCTCTCTCTCTCTCTCTCTCTCTCTCTCTCTCTCTCTCTCTGTCCAACTTAATCTCGTCTGTTAGTACTTAAATGAGAACACAAGTCTGTATCCTTCTGATCTCTCTCTCGCTCTCACTCTCTGCTCTCTCATCTCTCTCTCTCTCTCTCTCTCTCATCTCTTCTCATATCATAGTGATGAATGCGCAGGGTTTAGTTACGAGTAACTCAAAAAGAAAAATAGAGTACTTAAGAAGAACTAACCCAAAATGAAAAGAAAATAGATATAATGAATATAAGTGAAACCTGGTATTCCCAAGAGACTGGGAATGATGATCAAATAAAAGGGTTCCAAACTTATAGATCAGATAGAAAAAATAGGAATCAAGGGGAACCGCAATATATGGGAAAGACAAAAAAAACAGAAAAATATTGAAATATAGTACCTCAGATGTGAACTAATAGCGGTAGAATTTGAATCTGAAAAATTGATGAACATAGTAATATATAGACCTCCTAATACTAAAGAGTTTGACTTAATAATTGAAAAATTGATGATATATGTAGAAATCACAAGGACTGGACTATTCTCCTATCTGGTGACTTCAACTTTCCTTTCGTAGAATGGAAAGAACGAATAGGAGACTGTGGTTGTACTTATACATATAAAAAGAGAGTAATAGTAGTGCAGAAGATAAGAGGCAATTTGAAAAGCTATTAGATATGCTACTAGAATACAACATTCAACAAATAAATCACCTGCCAACAAGAAAGGAAAATACTTTAGACCTAGTATTTGTGAACGAGATGATTATGTTAAAGAAATAATAGTTTATAATGCGAGTATTTCAGATCATAATCATAGAATTAGAACAGTTCATTCCAAAGCAAGTGAAAATAGAGATAAGCAAGAAATGAAAAAGTGGGAAGGATATGGAAAATACAACTTCTACAGTAAAAATATAAAATGGTCAGAAATTAATGAAGAATTAAACAAAGATTGGGATAACATTTTCGTAAGTGATGACATAAGGGTAAATACGGAGATATTATATAAAATATTGGAGAAAATAGTGGATAAATATATACCGAAGAAGAAAAGTAAACATCATTCATGCATACCAAGAGACAGAAGGATCTTGTTCCAGAAAATCAGAAAGTGGAAAAAAGGTCTTGCAAAAGAAAAAAATGCATGGAAAATTATAGAACTAAAAAGTAAGATAGAAAATGCAGAACAAAAGATTATACAATCAAAAGAAAATGAAAAACGGGACTTGGAAGAAAAAACCCTATTAAATATCAAGCACCAAAAACCCCAAACTATTATACTCATATGCGGAAGAAGATGAATAAAAGAAGAATAGAAATTGCCCGCTGAGAATTGGGGGAAGGGAGATTAACGAATGAAAAAAAGGGGAAATTTGCAAACATAACTGGCAGAACGATATAAGAGAGAATTCACCCCTAGAATAGATATGAAGATAATGATATAGAAGTAAGGGACGAAAATAGTGAATATTTAGCTGACATAGAAATTATAATGAAGCTCGATATTGTGCAGGCAATTAATGAAAAAATTAAAAATGGAGCTCCTGCAGGGCCGGATGGAGTCCCTGCTATTTTGTTAAAGAAAGTAGTTCATTCTATCGCAAAGCCACTTGCAATATTATTAAGACAAAGTGTAGATACAGGCAAGATTTATGATGAGCACAAAATTAGCATATATCACCCCTACTTTCAAAAGTGGATCAAGACTAGAGGCAAGTAACTATAGGCCTGTGAGTCTAACATCACATATTATGAAAGTGTATGAAAGGGTAATGAAGAAAAATATTATGAAACATTTAATACAAAAAATAATTTGTTTAATATAGGACAACACGGTTTCGTACCCGGAAAAAGTACAAACCCAACTGTTAGTCCACCGTGAGAACATATTCAAAAATATGAAAAGCGGAAATGAAACAGATGTGGTTTATCTAGACTTTGCAAAAGCTTTTGACAAAGTAGACCATAATATATTAGCAAAGAAAATTAGAAAACACATATCGTAGATAAAGTAGGAAGATGGTTAAAAGAATTTTTACACAACAGAAACAGATAGTTATTGCAAACGATGAGAAATCGGATGAAACCAAGGTAATATCCGGTGTGCCACAAGGTACGGTGCTAGCTGCAATATTGTTTGTTATTATGATTGAGAATCATAGAACAGTAATGTTTCAAGGATTCTGGTAGTGAGTAGTTTCGCGTGATGACACAAGAATAAGTAGAGAAATTACTTGTGATGAAGATAGGAACGCTCTACAAAGAGACCTTAACAAAGTATATGTTTAGCAGGGTAAATAGGATGGTATTTAACTCTGATAAATTTGAATCAATAAATTATGGAGACAGAGAAGGAAAGCTATATGCATATAGGGGACCTAATAATGAGACAATCACAAATAAGGAAGCAGTTAAAGACCTTGGTGTGATGATGAATAGGAACATGTTATGCAATGATCAATAGCCATTCTGTTGGCAAAATGTAAAGCAAAAATGGGAATGTTGTTACGGCACTTCAAAACAAGAAATGCTGAACACATGATTATGCTTTATAAAACATATGTTCGTAGTCCACTTGAATATTGCAATATGATATGGTACCCACACTATCAAAAGGATATTGCACAAATAGAGTGTACAAAGTGCCTTTACAGCTAGAATAGAAGAAGTTAAGGACCTAGACTACTGGGAAAGACTACAATCCTTAAAATTATATAGTCAAGAAACAAAAGGAAAGAGAACGCTACATGATAATTCAGGCATGGAAACAGATAGAAGGAATAACAGAAAATATCATGGAACTAAAAATATCAGAAAGAGCAAGCAGAGGTAGATTAATAGTGCCCAAAACTATACCAGGAAAAATAAGGAAAGCACACAGAACATTAATCCACTACGCACCAGCATCGATAATGCAGCGTCTATTCAATGCGTTGCCAGCTCATCTGAGGAATATATCAGGAGTGAGCGTAGATGTGTTTAAGAAAAAGCTTGACAAATATCTAAACTGCATCCCAGACCATCCAAGATTGGAAGATGCAAAATATACCGAAGCATGTTACTAGCAACTCTCTGGTAGACATTAGGAGGCGCCTCACACTGAGGGACCTGGGGCAACCCGAACGAACTGTAAGGTCTGTAAGGTAAGGTAAGGTAAGATCATTTCACCCGCTTGATGCATCCAAGGTTAGTGCTCTACAATTCGCTCCTCTGCATTTAATCTTTGTGTCGTAGTTTGGGCTCGAAACCCGTGTTTTGAAATTGGCCAATCCCCCCTACGAGCCTACGCGACGGTACAGCAAACAACCAGTGGGTTAGACTTTAATTGAGCTTTCTAGCAAGCTAAACTAGATGATGCCGTCTCTCTTCTTCTCTCCCTTCTCCTTCCCCCTCTCCCCTCAATTATTCCCCCTCTCCCTCTCCCCCTCTCTCGTCTCTCTCTCTCTCCTCTCTCTCTCTCTACATTTTTTTTGGTAGCTTATGAACTTGATATTACATATACGCAAATATATGTATAACTAAAGAACGATGATATATATAGATCTATGTATATATATATATATAATATATATATATATATTTATATATATATAGTTTTCTTTTCTTCGCTGTTTATGGTCCTGGGCGTTGTGTGACTAATATATATATATATATATATATATATATATATATATATATATATATATATATACATATATATATATATATATATATATATATATATATATATATATATATATATATACATTCTCCCAATCGCGGTCGTACCATCCACGTCCCCCCAGGCCGCGCAAAACGCGATCATTACCCCGGCCACCAAAAGTCCTGCATTTCCTCCCACAACTTTATCTCTCCTCCCGTGAGCATCCGCCTTGTTACCACCATAATAATATACTGAACCCAGCCCCAATGGCATGCTCTCTTCTCCTTGAGCCTCCTAAGGGCAGACCCAGACCTTCCCCGCCCTAGGGGCCTCCCCAACCGGCCTTTTTGGACTACACCTTCTGGCTGCCTCCTGTCAGGTCTCTCCCTATTACAATTTACTACGTTTTGACCTGGCTTTGACCTTCGAGGGTAGTTAGGTCCCGGAAGAAAAGTCACATCCAGGTTTTGACATAGTTCCGGAAAATATTCTAGTGGAGGGGGGGGTGGGGGGGGTGGCGGATAAGGGTCGATTATCAAGAAGTCTTTCGAAGAGCTAAGATGGCAATGTTGATAGTTTGTATAATTTTTTTTCTCGTTGTACTTTTATAGACCAGCTGAAATGATCTACAACCAGCATCAGCAATTTATAACATCAATAGGTGCATATTATATACATAATTTGATTTGAAACCATGAAAAGGTAAACACGTGATGATTTTACAAATAAAATTACAGCCACGAAAGAAAAGCGGAACAATGATCTCGCAACTTTTATGCATTACCTTAGGACCTATACCCACCTATATATATATACATATATATATATATATATATATATATATATATATATACACACCCACCTTATATATATATATATATATATATAATAATATATATAATATAGATACATAATATATTATGGTCCTGTTCTGTATATCTTTAGTTGCTGCTTCATGTCTTGGTAATAAAACAAAAGTACTTAGCAACTTCAGTCTTTCACTTTTCCTTCGTGGGATGTGTCTTTCCTTATATACAAACACACACTCACACACACACACCACACACACACACACACACACATATATATATATATATATATATATATATATTATATATATATATATTTATCTATATAATATGTATAAATATATTTATCTATATAAAATATATTTTATATATATAAATATATAGATATATATTGTTAAAATATAATTATTTAAATTCTATATAGTTTTATAAAAATTATAGTATATATTATATAGTAAGTATATATTATATATATATCGATTACTAAAGCAAATAAAAAAAACTCAAGTACATTTGAACGGAATGAAGAGGAGCCATGCAAAACGTTACCTTCCACATTTTCCCCTGACTTACGAGAAATGTAAATTTCATCGAATTCCTATTTCCTCAGGATGTATGCCTCACTAGTATGACTTCTTATCGCAGCGAGGATCCTTAATATTCATTATTTTAGAAAATGCAGTCATTCTTGCCTCCTGACCAACTCCTCATTTCAAGGATCCATACATGGGCGGTGACCCAGAGGAAATGGAAAGACTTATGATGACACGATTAACAAGATTTCATTATTGAGTCCCTTGTGAAAAA
>NC_061091.1:21473395-21478395 GCF_015104395.2 Macrobrachium nipponense
ACGGGAGACTCTTCTCTGGACATGCATATTAACACATGAAACTCCCTTGAAGATACTCTCGTGAGTGCCTCCTTTGTGAGCTAGACGAATGGCCAAACAACAGACAAGAGATCAGCCCAGAGAAGGCCAAGGGAAGACCTCTCAGCTGAGTGGGATCACTCAGAGACATCAGACAGACCAGCCCAACCCAGAGCAGACCAGACCAGGCAAGGCCAAAGTAAGGCCAGACCTCTCAGCTGAGAGGGGGCATCACTCGAACAGAGAGAGGCCACCTCCTTGTAGTAGATCTTGATTATGTATTCGGCCTTTGATGTTTGTTGATAGAGCGACTAATCGTCAATTTCCAAGAGGTGTCTCGGTGCAGTTTATAAACGGAGGGTTTTTATCTGAATGAGTTACATTATCGGCAAATAACCATGGACTTGTCTTGGGGTGGTCGTTTCATTAAAGGTTCACTATTCACTTTTTTTCCCTTTGGATTTACTTCGTCAACTTTTCTTTTATCCTTTTGAATTTCGATGGATTTTTATTCTCATACAGGCAGTTAGAGCTTACATATATGAGGCTAATTATTAGCACAATAAATATCATACATGTATCTAAGTATTTATATATGGTATATATATTCTATATACAAATCCTTTCATTCTAACATCCCGAAACGCTTTTAACTTTACCTACAGTATGGTTAAGAGTACTACTAAATGTAAAATAATAAAATTATTCTATTACTCTACCCTCAGTACTCTTAATGATATTTTGTTAAGAGTACTGTTGGTAAAGTAATAAACACTTTTATTATTTTACCTACTTGCAGTGCTCTTACAATAAATAGTTCCATTTGGCCAAACCACCCCAAAACACTTTTATTACTCTACTTACACTACAGTTTATAAAATTTTATCTTCCGGCAAACTGCAAACACTGCAAAGCAAACATCTTTCACCAATGCCCTTCTAATCTCTCCACATGACCACCCCATCCCAAAACACTTTGATGACGTCAACCACACTATTCGCAACGAACCTCTGCCTTCATGCAGAACCACAAACACTGCATATTCCCACATGCACGATGCATCCTCTCCCCCCCCCTCACCGCCTCCAAATAAAAAATCGACAAGCATTTTAAGAAGAACACGTAATAGGGATAAAAAAAAAAAAAAACAATACGAAAAAAACTCGGCGAGGTACCTCGCAGCCTCATTAACTTTTCGTTTTACGTCTTTCGGTTTCCCATTAATGGCACCAGAAGACGCCCTCATGATATCTGACAACTCGTAAAACATACTTTTATGAACCATACGGGGAAACACGGGACGCAGTTTCACACGTATAAAGCCACACGCCAGTTCCTCCATTACTCGTTCAGAGAGAGAGAGAGAGAGAGAGAGAGAGAGAGAGAGACTGATGTAAGTAGACATAACCAAACCAACGATAAAGAGATAATTTACTAAAAAACAAATAAAGCAGGAGAGATAAAAAAAAAACTGGCTAATTTAACACAAGCAACTAACGACTTATAGGGTCGAAATTTACTCAGATGACAGAGAGAGAGAGAGAGAGAGAGAGAGAGAGAGAGAGAGAGAGAGAGAGAAATTCGAAAGCCCAACAGGAGACACATCACGATATATATATATATATATATATATATATATATATATATATATATATATATATAAACGAACTTGATGGCGCACTATAGATCATGTCTCCCCTACCCTCCAAATCCCTACTTATCCTGCCCCCATCCAGTGCGGACAAACAGGTTTGCAGGAGGGTGGATGTATCATGTATCCCCTACCCTCTCGATTCCTTACCTTTCCCGCTCCCTTCCGGGCCGGACTAACATGTTTGCAAGAGGAGGGTGGACGTATCATGTCTCCCATGCCTTCTGATCCTCTAACTTCAACCAGTCCACCCGGGGCGGACACACAAGAAACATCCACTATTAGGATTATATATATATATATATATATATATATATATATATATATATATATATATATATGTAACGTGTACGTATTTACACGCATGTATATAGCGTACGTGTGCGCAAGTAGTATTGATGAACATCATATGACAATATAATCCACACACACACACACACACACACCCGCTAATGCATACAGCAATAAGAGAAGTAAACAAGCAAAACAGACAACGCACCTGCAGTTGCACGCTGCCAAAAAGGACCTTGGCTGGCCATACCTCCGCCCCAAAATAATAAATAAACGCTATTACTTCACAAGAATGAAATGTGACACTTTCCTCATCGCTGTCAAACAATTATCGGATTGTTTATGGGCTCCGCCTTCTTTGCTGTTCCCTTTTTATTTACGACATCCGTCTCTCTCTCTCTCTCTCTCTCGCTCTCTCTCTCTCTCTCTCTCTCTCTCTTCCATTATGGGGATTAAGCCAGTCGATCATGCATAATAGCTGTCACATTTCACACGTCAACACCTCGTCTTTATTTCTTCCTTAATCCTGACATCTGTCACACTCTCAATCTGCTTTTTTGACAGCTTTGCCATATATGGATATGTATTCTGTGACATACTTATATACGTACATACATACATACATTATTTATATATACATATACATATATCTATACATTGTATACACACACACATATATATATACACATATACTTATTGTGAATACTCACATTCCCCTATACATGGATATGTATTCTGTGACATACTTATATACGTACATACATACACAATATATATACATATATCTATACATTGTATACACACATATATATACACATAAAGGTTGATTATCACGAGAGAGAGAGAGAGAGAGAGAGAGAGAGAGAGAGAGAGAGAGAGAGAGAGAGAGAAATATTCATGGTTCACAAAACAAAAATTTCACTTTTTATGGATTCTATAAGGGAAAAACTTATATTTATTGATATTTCCTCAAAGGTGTTCTCTTACATAGGATCGTAATGAAATATGGTTTGGTCATCTACAATAATGTTATCTCTCTCTCATTATTATTATCAATATTACACCATTTCATATAGGCTGGTCTCCTCCACCAAGTATAATGTTTATCATCAATCTCTTAACGGTAAGAGGAAAATTAATCTTCAATAAATATTACCATTGAGGTTTACTTCCAATATGATTAATTCTAATTCATTGGCATTTCTGCCGTCAGGGAGAAAAGTGGATTTTCTATTTACCAAAGACTTTTTCCATGTTGAAAGTCCAAGTTGGACTCGTCACTTCCCACTGGGAAATAAAAAAAGTAAAACTTGAAAATTATAGGAGGAATCATTCAAAATAGAGAGATATAATTAACATCAGCATTAAAATTCTTGCATTTTTATATTTACTAGAGAAATTTTTCCTTGCAGAAACTCCGACGCTGGATTCGAAACTTAAAAATCGAGTTTTCTGTACAGTGTATGCTGCTGTATGAAACTCTCAGCCCTGGCCCATGATACTCAGCTGCGGTCCATGAAAATTTCAGCCACGGCCCGGTGGTGGCCTGTATTGTTGACACCTATAACTGTGCCAGACTTACGCTCATGGGTAAATTTAACCTTAAATAAAATCAAAACTAATGAGGCTAGAGGGCTGCAATTTGGTGTTTGATGACCGAAGGGTGGATGATCAATATGTCAATTTGCAGCCCTCTAGCCTCAGCAGGTTTTAAGATATGATGGCGGACAAAAAAACTGCGGACAGACAGACAAAACACCATCTCGATAGATTTCTTTTACAAAAAACTAAAAACTAGAAGTATAAAAGGAATATCCGTAGAAATACAGAATGATATAATTAACATCAGCGTTAAAATTCTTGCCATTTTTTTTATTTATTAAAGATTTTTTTCCATGTGGAAAATGCAAGTTGGATCGGCCATTTTCCAATGAAATATAAAAAAGAAAACTAGAAAATTAAAGGAAAAATCATTGAAAGTAAAAAAAAAAAAAAAAATTCCCCCAAAAAGGAAGGAAAAAATAACAAGCACCCCAATGAGTGGAATAATGGAAAGTAAGATAAAAAGAAACGGCTACACGATTTTCTCGTTTGTCTCACCTTTCCTCTGGAATCTTTCGTTTCTTTATTCCCTTATTCATTTCGGATTTCTTTCACTCGTGTTGAAAACCAGAACTTTCACTTATCTTTTGGCAAATAACCCAAATTTCTTTCTGGGAACAGTTCACAAAAAACCTTTTTCGGTTGGGTGCCATTCAGTTTCTGACCTGACTTCCACTATGTCAATATTCAACTAAGTATCTTTATAGCTAATATCTAAATTTATTATTATTATTATTATTATTATTATTATTATTATTATTATTATTATTATTATTATTATTATTATTATTAAACGGACGTTATGCTAAGCACAAGCCTTTACTCATAGAACCGCCCGTAAATTATGATTATTATATTATGTTATTCTTAACCATGGGTGCTCGATGAGCACCAGTGATTGTGAATGGTATATTTGGCACAATAATACGTTTTTGTTCTAGAATAGTATTATTACAATAACCATTATTATTGCAAAACTATATCACAACACGGGTACTCGATAAAGAAATATAAATAACAAAAGGGAGAATAATTATAATAATAATAATATAATAATAATAATAATAACTAATAATAATAATAATAATAATAACTAATAATAATAATAATAATAATAATAATAATTTATTTTATGTCAAGTATATAAAGATGGGAGCGTCGACATCATACTCAGATATCATTATCTGATAGAAGATTTCAATTCTTCCAGAATTATTATCATTATTATTATTACTACTACTACATCCTGTATCCTACGACTGAATGAAACTCTCTTGTTGCTTCTCCTTTTCCTTTTCCACAAGATCAGGTAAGGCGAACCCCTCTCAGGTCATACTTAACCAACAATATGCCCTAAGCCTAAGTCCACTTGAAATACGGACGCAGCCGTTCCAAATTTCCTACCTGCTCTAAAGCCTACAGGAATGAATCACCCTTT
>NC_061091.1:21483395-21485895 GCF_015104395.2 Macrobrachium nipponense
CCACCACCTTTCCCCCGACCTCTCTCTCTCTCTCTCTCTCTCTTCCACACGATTCCTAAGTGTGGCACCCTGTCCCTCCATCCCTCCCCCCCACCCACCCACCCCATCTCCTCGACCCGGGTGCCTCCTACCCATCACTAAAAGTGCCTAGACCCCTGTACGACATCTTTTTACATCCGCCAGTAGCACCCTTGGCTCTCTTGCCTTATCCTAAAAACTTTCCTGTTAGTACAAGTGATTCTTCAGCTGTCTCTCTCATTCTCTCTTTCTCGCGCTGGGGGGGCGGGGGAGGGGTCTAGCCACCTGTTCGCTACCTAATGCGCGTAGATTTCAGCGTTTCTACGGAATAATTTTTTTTTTTTATTATATTAAGCCTCTAAGAGGAGGCTGGCCCTGAGAAAAGAAAGCATTACGGCCACTGCTAAATTCACACTAAAACTGCCGAGTCGTAGATAACAGCCCTGTGCAGAAAACTTCCACAACCCTTTGCTGTGACTCCTCTCTTCTCCCATTCAACCACCAACCAAAATATTTACTTACTTCAAAATATATATACGTATTTACTGTTTCCATGTTTCTGTCATCCATATCAACATTCATTACTCCAACTTCCAGGTTCCACTTACCTTCACAACCTTTCTCTCACTTAAACTAACTCTCAACTTTGTTCTCTTGCTAATACTTGCAACCTTTCACCAGTCTTTGCAGCTTGCCTTAACCATCCCCAATAAGTGCAACGTCATCAGTCATTTCTGATCAAACTTCTTTTTCCATAAATTCGCATCGACATCTATTGTTCGTTCTCTTACCTTTCTTCGGCGCAATCGAGTTTTCTGTACAACGTATAGAGCTGTATAAAAATCATCAGCTATGACCGCCCGGTAGCGTTTTAGTTGCTCCCCAGATACGGTAGAGTGAGGGAGCGTCCCATGCCTCCGGAAAGTGGTGTAAGATGTACGATCCATGGGTAATTTGAACCTTAAATAAAATAAGAAACTACTGAGGTTAGATGGCTGCAATTTGGTCTTTTTGATGATTGGAGTGTGGACTGAATAAAGTGCGGACGGACAGATAGACAAAGTCGGCACAATGGTTTTCTTTAACAGAAAACTAGAGACAGCCTCAAAACTTGTAAGAGACGATAATTTAAATAATTTTAATATAATAATTATGCAGTCAGAATATGTTACACCCGTAAAACCACCCGCCCTTACAACTCATAAATACTTTATAACCTTGTATTGAACATTGAAACATTTTTCCGGCAATTTGAAATATTTTTCGGCAAATATCTACTGATTACCAAAATAATGTCAATAGTTTTTGCCCCTTTTCCTATTTTAACAGGCAGCTCATTCTCTACTGAAGTAGTCTTGTTTCAGCCACGATATTACACTAATAATAAAATACTACTAATAATACTCATAATACTAACAATAAAACTTAATTATCTCCAAAATCAATGAGGCCAACTCTCTCTCTCTCTCTCTCTCTCTCTCTCTCTCTCTCTCTCTCTCTCTCTCTCTCTATATATATATATAATATATATATATATATATATACTTTAATAGCAGAACTTAATGCTCTAATAAAAAGCTATATAATATATAATATATATATATATATATATATATATATATATATATATATATACAGTTAACTTTCAACATAAGCAAAACGACAACAATACATCAAACAGTAAGGACAAAGTTAAAAATAACGATAAGAGCAATACTGACATGTAAGCTTATTAGGTTTTCACACGGAAGATGTAGTATATGTAGTACGCATTCCCAATGGCATGAATATTTGTTGAAGACATATTCAAGACAATGTTTTTCGACATGCATTTCTCTCACTTTTTTTCCACTTACTTTCTTTTGGTGGAGGGGAGGAGATTCAGTAAAGCCCTTTTTTTTGAATTTTTGGGGGGGGGGAAGGGGGGGGGGGCGTGCAATGGGGTTGGGGTTATAGATACACCATTCTATATACTTTATCTTCGTAAAAAAAAAAAACCCAGCAACAATGCTTCTGGCATATTTTTTTATCTTTATTTTAATTTTTTTTCTATAACTTTCTTTTAGAGAGAGCTCGATAACAGACACGTCATTCTATCCAATTTCCTACCTTGAGAAGGAAGTATTCCGTCAAGTGCAGTGGTTCTTAAACTGGGGGGCTCGCCCCTAGGGGGCGGCGTCAGCAATATCAATGGGAGGCGCGGCCTGGGGAAAGAATAAAAAAAATTCTCTAATTATATTCGTTAATCTCTTAACAAGAGTGAGGGACTAATACAAAAGTATCGCCTTATAACGTTAGTTTCCCAGAGTCTACTCTTCTGGTTGGCCTCGTTGGGCCTCACCATGTTTTGTAATTATCGACATCCCTCCCCCCCCCCCTTCTCTTTCTCTTTTTTTAATTTTCCTTTAAATCTGGGAGGGAATATTACTCATAGATGCAAGGCTGATTGATTGATTTATACATTCTAGGCATAATGCCAAGC
>NC_061091.1:21493395-21498395 GCF_015104395.2 Macrobrachium nipponense
GCGGTTCCCCCTTGATTCCTATTTTTTCTATCTGATCTAATAAGTTTGGAACGCCCTTTTTTTATTTGATTCATCATTCCCCAGTTCTCTTTTGGGAAATACCAGGTTTTCATTATTAATTTCATTATATTTTCTATTTTCCTTTTCATTTGGGTTAGTTCTTCTAAAAGTACTCTATTTTTCTTTTTGAGTTACTCGTAACTAAACCCTGCGCATTCATCACTATGATGGTTTGCGTGTTTTCTCTTCATTTAATATTGGTAGTAATAAGGATTTTCCCCATGTCTCTTTCCTGTTCTGGTATGTTGTTCTTTTTTTCATTTCCAGAAATTTCTGACATTAAAAAATCCAACTTTTCCTAATATATGATCTTCCTTCATCATAATTATTCATTTTGTGTCTGAATCTGCAATTTTCTCCGTTTCTGCAATATCCTCTTGCATAATAAATAACAAGTTATTATCTCTTGAGTAGAATTTCGGAGCTGATGCTTTGAAATTTTTTGCTGACACCTCTACATATCTCATTGGTGGTTTGCTTTTCTCTTTTACCTGATATTCTTGATTTCTCTCTTTATTTGTTTCTTTCTTATTTTGGATTTTATTACTTGGTTGGTTATTTATTTGATTATGATTCATGGCTACAGGGTGCATATATTTGCATTTTTTGTCGAACTTACATCCTTTTCCTTCTTTTAGGTTTTACATATTTTTGGATGCAGATCTCTGCAATCATCCCCATAGCCATCTAAGGTATGCACATTTACCATATATTTCATAGTTTTGACATACCTTAGGATGTTTGTAGTAACATCTTTCTCCAAATCTGCAATTCCCTCTTTTCAAAAGGTTGCAGATTTTGTCTTTCTTGTCTATTTTTTCCTCTTTCCCGTCATTGTGTAGATCTGGGTAGAGCCTCTTCGGGATTTGCTTTTCTGTTGTCATATCGTAATTTATTTCTTCGTAGGTATGCTGCTTTATTGCCTCATATGTAGTATCAATGAGTAATCTCTGCATCCATACTTTTATCTTGTTCTTTGTTTTCCTTATTTTTTTTTCTGTCATTTCATTTTTGTTTACTTCTCTTCCGTTTTCCTCTTCTTCTTTTTCTTCTTCTTCTTCTCTTCTTTCTTCATCCTCAACTATTTGTACATTCAATCTTGATTTAATAACATTGTCTATCCATGATAGACATGTTGAACAAAAAATTCAAAAAATTGTATCTTTTCTCAAATCTTGCATTACCTCAGCACTGTGGATGGGTCGGAATGTTGCATGCAGCACATTTTTCTGATTAGGTTTTGTGGATTGACTATGCTATACCAAACCTTACACAGTTTGCATGCTTTTGGCATTCTTTTTCCTAATGCATCAATTAGGATATTTCACAAGATTCACCTTATTCATTTTCTTTGTCGGAATATGTTGGTTTATGTATATTTTCTTTATGAGTCTCTTGACCACTTGGATTTTATTTGGAACTTCTTCAATTATTTTCAAGATGTTTTCATTAGATTTGTTCCAGTTTGAAGGATTATATCCTTCTAATATATCTATGAATGCTTTTGTATCTTTTTGGTTAGGACTGTTGCTGATTTCATAGATGAGAAATGCCAGTTCCCTTCCTGCTACCTCATCGTATTGCGAATCCGCCAAGCAAGCTAAATTACGCCACCTCTTCCCGCAGTTGGAACTTACTGCCATCTTGTTCTGATTTCAGTATTACACTGTTAAACTAACTTAGAAGACGCTTTATCCTACTATTTTCACACTAATAATTATCACCGATAGTTCACGAACACTCCTAGATATTTCTCAAATTCTAGTCGTATGTTAAACTTGTGATATCTGTTGATTAATCTGACTTCACGCGGGTACGTCTCACCAAGCAAGATGGCTACTACGAGAGAGAGAGAGAGAGAGAATTTCATACTAGTGAGGGAGAGAAAGTTAAAATCATACCGGAGGGAGAGAGAGAGAGAGAGAGAGAGAAAGAAAGAGAGAGAGAGAGAGAGAAATACAATTTCATACAGAGAGAGAGAGGAGAGAGAGAGAGAGAGAGAAGTTAAAATCATACTGCAGAGAGAGAGAGAGAGAGAGAGAGAGAGAGAGAGAGACGAGGAGAGAGGGTGAGGGGCAAGAGGAGAGAGAGATGAGAGAGATACAATGATACAATTTCATACTAGTGAGTGAGAGGAGACATGGACTAGTGAGTGAGAGGATGAGACATAGTAAGTTAACAATTTCATACTAGTGAGTGAGAGAGAGACATTGACTAGTGAGTGAGAGAGAGACATAGTAAGTTAAAATCATACTGGGGAGAGAGAGAGAGAGAGAGAGAGAGAGAGAGAGAGAGAGAGAGACATGGCAGGTTAAAATCATATTGCAAAGAGAGCGAAAGAGAGAGATAGGGAGAGGCTAAAGTGATACAAATATATACGAGAGAGAGAGAGAGAGAGAGTTTCATACTAGACAAAAGAGAGAGAGATAGAGAGAGAAAGAGAGAGAGAGAGAGAGAGAGAGAGAGATACCGCCGCCGTCCTAATGTCATTAAGCGGGGGAATTGGGCGCTGCCTTTCCAATTTTAGGGTCAATTTGTAGAGCTTTCGGGACGGCTCAATCGCCGGATTCAACGCTTGATAAACGCCCGACTTCCGAGGAGCAGGCGGCGTTGACGTCGCGCTCTCCCTCTGGGGGAGGTTCTGTGCCCCCTCCCCCTTCTCTTCCTATCATAATCGACCACCTCCTCCTCCTTCTCCTCCCTCTCCTCCCACGTCTGATATGAAGGGATCTCTACGAGCAGGCACGCACGCACCTACTGAGAAAGAGAGAGAGAGAGAGAGAGAGAGAGAGAGAGAGAGAGAGAGACTTAAAAGATAAAATTTCATACTAAAGAGAGTAAAGTTAAAATAACATAACGTTATGCAATTTCATAATAGACAAGTTAAAGTGATCTAGTTTTATATGAGAGAGAGAGAGAGAGATTACCATGATACGATTTCAGAATAAAATATACGGTGTGCTTTAGAATTTGAGTCCGTACAAGTACGTAGGAAATATGATTACTCGCACATACACACTTGTGGAAATCTGGTTTGAACCGTCCTTCTAGCATATATATATTGTTAATTTCTACCAAATTACATCAGTCTCCCGGAGAAGATCTTAGATACCAAGACGATATACCGGTCTGGGCTGACACAGTCATTTATTTTCCCTGTGGTATATCTGCGCACAGACTTGAATAAATCGTCAATTCGATGCTATTCTATTCTATATACTGCCAAAAAGAAATCTACCAAAAATGAGGGAAATGATTTCGTAAAAAAAAAAAAAAAAAAAAAAAAAAAAAAAAAAAAAAAAAAGAAAAACCAAAACTTCAGTTCATAACATATTTTTTAGAATTACAATGGAATTGGTACATGAATTTTAGGCCAAAGGCCAAGTGCTGAGACCTATGAGGTTACTCAGCGCTCTTGTAAAATAATCTTGAGACAACTGTTAGGAGAGAGTGGAAAGTATGATGGCAGAGAGAGAATGTAGACAGAGGTATAATAACAGAAATGAAAGGGGCTGCAGCTAGGGGCCGACAGGACGCTGCAAAAAACATTAAGTAGTGCACTGGCGACACTATCCCCATTACGGTGGAAACATTGTAGAAGCAAATTAACTAAAAAAACCAAAATTTCACTGAAATATGTAAGCCTTGTTATCAGATAACCCTGAAAGAATACACGGACACCAAGCGCAATCGAGTTATCTGTACAGCGTATAATGCTGTAAGAGCCGCGACCCCTGAAATTTTCAGCCACGGCACAGTGGTGGCTTGTTCTATAACGTTGCCAGACGCACGTTCGTGGTTAACTTTAACCTTAAATCAAATCAAAACTCCTGAGGCTAGAGGGCTGCAATTTGGTATGTTTGGTGACTGAAGGGTGGATGATCAACATACCTATTTGCAGCCTTTTGGCCTCTGTAGTTTTTAAGATCTGAGGAGGGAGAGAAAAAGTGCGGATGGACTGACAAATAGTTTTCTTTTACAGAAAAGTTATAAGAGGACTCTAAAGCACAAACCTAGAAAAATAAATATAAAAATATAATTTTCTATAAACAAAAATCTGACAACAGAACAAGAGTAGCAAAGCCTTGCGTCGTAAGACTCAAAAGGTCACGGGTCAAATTTTTTTCTCTCCTTCATTGAAGAATCATACACAGGCGAACGACGAGATGGGGAACTCGTGTTATATGTTTGACGATTCCGTTACAGGCAAGGAAAGGTTCCCAACCCATCCGTAAATATTGTATCATTCTATCTCTCTCTCTCTCTCTCTCTCTCTCTCTCTCTCTCTCTCTCTCTCTCTCTCTCTGACTACGTGGGGACATATTTTACCGAGAGTGGAAAAAGTCAATCAGGCAGCAATAGGAGGATGGGGAGAGAGAGAGAGAAGAGAAGGAGGAGAGAGACGAGAGAGAAGAGAGAGAGTGAAGAAGAGAGAGAGAGAGAGAGAGAGACTCTCAAACTTGGTAAGGGCACATTTCCCGAGAGGTACTTTTTTTTCAAAAAATTCAAATCAAGGGCGAGAGAAAATGGAACGTAACGGGGAGAGAGAGAGAGAGAGAAGAGAGAGAGAGAGAGAGAGAGAGAGCTCACGAAAGTTATGGCGGAAATGATTTACTGAGGGAATAAACTGACGGTACAAAACACCACTGCCCAACGAAGCCGGAGAGAGAGAGAGAGAGAGAGAGAGAAGAGAGAGAGAGAGAGAGAGAGAATTTATAGCTGGAATGAAATACTGGAACGATACGATAGGAGAGAATAATACGCGCGCGAGCTCTCTTATCGAGTTCGCCATAAATGAACTGTTGCTTATAAGCGTTAAGTTTCCATATACTTGAAATAAATAATGCAATACCTAATGATATTATTGCAGTTGCTAAAAGTTTTTCTTAACTCTAAACCACAGATTAATCACTATCTTTTAAATAAAATTAAAACAAAAT
>NC_061091.1:21503395-21513395 GCF_015104395.2 Macrobrachium nipponense
ACCATTCACCTTGATAAACATAAAAACACACACATATACATATATGTATATGCATATAACATGTATATATATATAAATGCGTGTATATATATATATATATATATATATATATATGAATATAAAAGGCCTATAAAATACTATTTTAACGTTGCAACCATATACTCATATTATACTGTTGTATTACAGTGAAACGACATTCATATCTATATATACATAAATAGATATATATGCATATATACATAAATATAATATAGTATATATGATACATACTATATAGTATATATCTATATTTATGTATATATATATATATATATATATATATATATATATATTATATATCGGACAAATCAGACTTCTTCACCTCGACCTGAAACTACGTGAAAACAGTAAAATGGAAAGTCAGCGTTACTCCAAATGTTTGAAGTAGAAAAAATCTATTTGATATTTTCTAGGTTCGATTTTGGAAATTCCGATTCAGACTTTCTATTTATTTACTGCGCTCACTTTCTACTCTATGGATACTCTTCGAAAAACAAATTAATTTCTAGAGTACAGCGTTCAAAAGACGAAGGAATAATTGTATTTTTATAGTACAGGCGAAAGCCTGTTAAAGAAGGGATAAAAAAATAAACTTATTTAAATGGAGCACATAAATGAAATGAAAAACATGATTATTAAAAAAATGACAACCAATAAACTGAAATAATAATAATAATGCATCACTGTTATAATTAACAACTATTATTATTCCTGTTAGAAAAACACTAAAATAAAAACAGTATAAAATATATCGATTAATGTAATTTGGAAATGGACCTCTTAAATGACAGCGTAACTAATTAAACTCCAAGAAAATAAAGCTACGATATTACGCGATAAAATTCTATAAATAGGAGAGAGAGAGAGAGAGAGAGAGAGAGAGAGAGAGAGAGAGAGAGAGAGAGACTCCTCTTCACAAACATTAAACAATACTGAAAGGAGACCACTTACGTAAACAAATGGACATGAAAGAAAAATTCAAAATCGTTCAGATACCCAATCAGCAGAAGAACCGGGCAGGATTTAAGGCCAATGACTCTTTTATTTCAGTTTTTAAGCGAATATTTCTATCCCTTCAGCTCCCAATATTCAGCACATTCAGCCAACTGGTCCGCTCAGTCGTAGCTAGTATTTCCATTCATTTGTCTATCCGTTCATCCATCGATCGATCTCCACGTGGCTGTTAGCCTAATGGTTTGGTTTTCAGTGTTTACCAATTTGCCGGGCCCGTGATCCGTGGGCTATATGGCAAATATGCCCAACTTTACCGCTATCACTAAGGGGTGGGTGCTTCCCTTCTACGCGAGGATTATATATATATATATATATATATATATATATATTATATATATATATATATATATATATATATATACAGAGAGAGAGAGAGAGAGAGAGAGAGAGAGAGAGAGAGAGAATCAGCTACTAATGAGCTTTCACGTTTTACACACTTCAGACAAATAGTGAACAAGACGGTGGCTGTATTTTGCATACACTCAAAGCAAGTGAATACAGCCAATAACGTAATTATATACAATAAGAAGAATAGAAAAGAACTTCTATAGAATAAATGCAGCTAGAGCAGCAATCTCCTTCAATAGAACATGCTTGAAAGAGGGTCTTCAACCTAAATATTATTATTATTATTATTTTTTTTTTGTGCTCTATCACAGTCCTCCAATTCGACTGGGTGGTATTTATAGTGTGGGGTTCCGGGCGGTGGTTGCATCCTGCCATCCATTAGGAGTCCATCACTTTTCTTACTATGTGCGCCGTTTCTAGGATCACACTCTTCTGCATGAGTCCTGGAGCTACTTCAGCCTCTAGTTTTTCTAGATTCCTTTTCAGGGATCTTGGGACCGTGCCTAGTGCTCCTATGATTATGGGTACAATTTCCACTGGCATATCCCATATCCTTCTTATTTCTATTTTCAGATCTTGATACTTATCCTTTTTTTCCCTCTCTTTCTATTCAACTCTGGTGTCCCATGATATTGCGACATCAATGAGTGATGCTTTCTTCTTGACTTTGTCAATCACCGTCACGTCTGATCTATTTGCACGTATCACCCTATCTGTTCTGATACCATAGTCCCAGAGGATCTTTGCCTGATCGTTTTCTATCACTCCCTCAGGTTGGTGCTCGTACCACTTATTACTGCAAGGTAGCTGATGTTTCTTGCACAGGCTCCAGTGGAGGGCTTTTGCCACTGAATCATGCCTCTTTTTGTACTGGTTCTGTGCAAGTGCCGGGCATTCGCTTGCTATGTGGTTTATGGTTTCATTTTTCGTATTGCACTTCCTACATATGGGAGAGATGTTATTTCCGTCTATCGTTCTTTGAACATATCTGGTTCTTAGAGCCTGATCTTGTGCCGCTGTTATCATTCCTTCAGTTTCCTTCTTTAGCTCTCCCCTCTGTAGCCATTGCCATGTGTCATTGCTGGCTAGTTCTTTAGTCTGTCTCCATGTATTTGTCCGTTGTGCAATTGGTTTGGTTCGTGCCAGTCCTCTGTTCTGTTTGTCATTCTCCTGTCTCTGTATATTTGTGGATCTTCGTCTACTTTTATTAGTCCTCATTCCCATGCACTCTTTAGCCACTCGTCTTCACTGGTTTTCAGATATTGCCCCAGTGCTCTGTTCTCGATGTTGACGCAGTCCTGTATACTTAGTAATCCTCTCCCTCCTTCCTTTCGTGTTATGTATAGTTTGTCCGTATTTGCTCTTGGGTGTAGTGCTTTGTGTATTGTCGTATGTTTCCTGGTTTTCTGATTTATGCTGCGGAGTTCTGCCTTCGTCCATTACACTATTCCTGCGCTGTATCTGATTACTGGCACTGCCCATGTGTTTATGGCTTTTATCATATTTCCGGCGTTGAGTTTTGACTTGAGTATCGCCTTGAGTCTCTGCATATATTCTTTCCTGGTCGTGTCCTTCATCTCTTGGTGTTTTATGTCTCCTCCCTCCATTATTCCCAGGTATTTGTATCCAGTCTCATCTATGTTGTTTGATGTTGCTCCCATCTGGTAGCTTTATCCCATCAGTTTTCGTTACTTTGCCTTTTTGTATGTTGACTAAGGCGCATTTTTCTATTATTATTATTCAGAAGATGAACCCTATATATTCATATGGAACAAAGACCATAAAAGGGCCATTGGCATGAAATTTAACCTTCTAGCAAAGAATATTACGGTTTTCAATCGAAAGCAGTAACAGAAGGTCAAGTGATAAACAGGAAAAGAAGATCAGTTATTACAAAAACAGATAAACCAACAAATCAATAAATAAATAAAACAAAATGTAAATGATTATTAATTACTGTCTGAATTTGATGACTGAGGCTATTTGTGACATTCTGAGCAGAGCCATTAGGGGAGAACAGAGGAAGGGTAAAGTACCAAATGACTAACGTGACCTGACAGGTGACTACTGAGGACATTCTTAGGTCTAAATAGTTTGTGGAATACTAACCGGGATGATTCCGAGGCCTTTGGCTGCTTCAAGCCAATAATAACTCCGATTTAAATCATCCGTGACCCATCCTCTTCCTCTCTCGGTCTCACCTCTCTCGTTCCGGCTGTGGACCAAGGCCGAGAATCCTCTCTCTCCGAAGATTCCTCTCAGCATTCGTCGCTCCTTACCATTGACTACGAACAAGAAACTGTTTTCCACTAGTTAATGAATTTTATTTTCTCTGGAATAATAGCAAGCCCACCTGAAGCGCGCTGAGTGTGCAGAACCTCTCTCTCTCTCTCTCTCTCTCTCTCGTTCCGTCCTCCCTCTTCTCTCTCCTCTTCTTCTCTCTCTCCTCTCTCATGCTGAGGTAATGCAAGATTTGAGAAAAGATACAAGAATTTTGTTTTTTTTTTTGTTCAACATGTCTATCATGGATAGACAATGTTATTAATCAAGATTGAATGTACAAATAGTTGAGGATGAAGAAGAAGAGGAAGAAGAAGAAGAAAAAGAAGAAGAGGAAAACGGAAGAGAAGTAAACAAAAATGAAATGACAGAAAAAAATAAGGAAAACAAAGAACAAGATAAAAGTATGGATGCAGAGATACTCATTGATACTACATATGAGGCAATAAAGCAGCATACCTACGAAGAAATAAATTACGATATGACAACAGAAAAGCAAATCCCGAAGAGGCTCTACCCAGATCTACACAATGACGGGAAAGAGGAAAAATAGACAAGAAGACAAAATCTGCAACCTTTTGAAAAGAGGGAATTGCAGATTGGAGAAAGATGTTACTACAAACATCCTAAGGTATGTCAAAACTATGAAATATATGGTAAATGTGCATACTTAGATGGCTATGGGGATGATTGCAGAGATCTGCATCCAAAATATGTAAAAACCTAAAGAAGGAAAAGGATGTAAGTTCGACAAAAAATGCAAATATATGCACCCTGTAGCCATGAATCATAATCAAATAAATAACCAACCAAGTAATAAAATCCAAACCAAAATAAGAAACAAATAAAGAGAGAAATCAAGAATATCAGGTAAAAGAGAAAAGCAAACCAACCACCAATGAGATATGCAGAGGTGTCTCAGCAAAAAATTTCAAAGCATCAGCTCCGAAATTCTACTCAAGAGATAATAACTGTATTATTATGCAAGAGGATATTGCAGGAAACGGAGAAAATTGCAGATTCAGACACAAAATGAATAATTATGATGAAGGAAGATCAAATATTATGGAAAAGTTGGATTTTTAATGTCAGAATTTCTGGAAATGAAAAAAGAACAACATACCAGAACAGGGAAAGAGACATGGGAAAAATCCTTATTACTACCAATATTAAATGAAGAGAAAACACGCAAACCATCATAGTGATGAATGCGCAGGGTTTAGTTACGAGTACTCAAATCCAAAAAGAAAAATAGAGTACCTTAGAAGAACTAACCCAAAATGAAAAGAAAATAGATATAATGAATATAAGTGAAACCTGGTATTCCCAAGAGACTGGGAATGATGATCAAATAAAAGGGTTCCAAACTTATAGATCAGATAGAAAAAATAGGAATCAAGGGGGAACCGCAATATATGGGAAAGACAAAAAAACAAGGAAAAATAAAAATATGAGAAATATAGTAACTCAGAATGTGAACTAATAGCGGTAGAATTTGAATCTGAAAAATTGATGAACATAGTAATATATAGACCTCCTAATACTAAGAGTTTGACTTAATAATTGAAAAATTGGATGATATATGTAGAAATCACAAGGGAACTGGACTATTCTCCTATTGGTGACTTCAAACTTTCCTTTCGTAGAATGGAAAGAACGAATAGGAGACTGTGGTTGTACTTATACATATAAAAAAAAAAAGAGAGTAATAGTAGTGCAGAAGATAAGAGGCAATTTGAAAAGCTATTAGATATGCTACTAGAATACAACATTCAACAAATAAATCACCTGCCAACAAGAAAGGAAAATACTTTAGACCTAGTATTTGTGAACGAGATGAATTATGTTAAAGAAATAATAGTTTATAATGCGAGTATTTCAGATCATAATGTCATAGAATTAACAGTTCATTCCAAAGCAAGTGAAAATAGAGATAAGCAAGAAATGAAAAAAGTGGGAAGATATGGAAAATACAACTTCTACAGTAAAAAATATAAATAAAAGGTCAGAAATTAATGAAGAATTAAACAAAGATTGGGATAACATTTTCGTAAGTGATGACATAAGGGTAAATACGGAGATATTATATAAAATATTGGAGAAAAATAGTGGATAAATATATACCGAAGAAGAAAAGTAAACATCATTCATGCATACCAAGAGACAGAAGGATCTTGTTCCAGAAATCAGAAAGTGGAAAAAAGGTCTTGCAAAAGAAAAAAATGCATGGAAAGTTATAGAACTAAAAAGTAAGATAGAAAATGCAGAACAAAAGATTATACAATCAAAAGAAAATGAAAACGGGACTTGGAAGAAAAAACCCTATTAAATATCAAGCAAAACCCCAAACTATTATACTCATATGCGAAGAAGATGAATAAAAGAAGAATAGAAATAGGCCCTCTGAGAATGGAAGGGAGATTAACGAATGAAAAAAAGGAAATTTGCAACATACTGGCAGAACGATATAAGAGAGAATTCACCCCTAGAATAGATAATGAGGATAATGATATAGAAGTAAGGGACGAAAATAGTGAATATTTAGCTGACATAGAAATTAATGAAGCTGATATTGTGCAGGCAATTAATGAAATTAAAAATGGAGCTGCTGCAGGGCCGGATGGAGTCCCTGCTATTTTGTTAAAGAAAGTAGTTCATTCTATCGCAAAGCCACTTGCAATATTATTAAGACAAAGTGTAGATACAGGCAAGATTTATGATGAGCACAAATTAGCATTATATCACCCCTACTTTCAAAAGTGGATCAAGACTAGAGGCAAGTAATTATAGCCTGTGAGTCTAACATCACATATTATGAAAGTGTATGAAAGGGTAATGAAGAAAAATATTATGAAACATTTAATAAAAAATAATTTGTTTAATATAGGACAACACGGTTTCGTACCCGGAAAAAGTACACAAACCCAACTGTTAGTCCACCGTGAGAACATATTCAAAAATATGAAAAGCGGAAATAAAGAAACAGATGTGGTTTATCTAGACTTTGCAAAGCTTTTGACAAAGTAGACCATAATATATTAGCAAAGAAAATTAGAAAACACAATATCGTAGATAAAGTAGGAAGATGGTTAAAAGAATTTTTACACAACAGAAAAACAGATAGTTATTGCAAACGATGAGAAAATCGGATGAAACCAAGGTAATATCCGGTGTGCCACAATGGTACGGTGCTAGCTGCAATATTGTTTGTATTATGATTGAAAGACATAGACAGTAATGTTAAGGATTCGGTAGTGAGTAGTTCGCTGATGACACAAGAATAAGTAGAGAAATACTTGTGATGAAGATAGGAACGCTCTACAAAGAGACCTTAACAAAGTATATGATTGGGCAGAGGTAAATAGGATGGTATTTAACTCTGATAAATTTGAATCAATAAATTATGGAGACAGAGAAGGAAAGCTATATGCATATAGGGGACCTAATAATGAGACAATCACAAATAAGGAAGCAGTTAAAGACCTTGGTGTGATGATGAATAGGAACATGTTATGCAATGATCAAATAGCCATTCTGTTAGCAAAATGTAAAGCAAAAATGGGAATGTTGTTACGGCACTTCAAAACAAGAAAAGCTGAACACATGATTATGCTTTATAAAACATATGTTCGTAGTCCACTTGAATATTGCAATATGATATGGTACCCACACTATCAAAAGGATATTGCACAAATAGAGAGTGTACAAAGGACCTTTACAGCTAGAATAGAAGTTAAGGACCTAGACTACTGGAAAGACTACAATCCTTAAATTATATAGTCTAGAAAGGAGAAGAGAACGCTACATGATAATTCAGGCATGGAAACAGATAGAAGGAATAACAGAAAATATCATGGAACTAAAAATATCAGAAAGAGCAAGCAGAGGTAGATTAATAGTGCCCAAAACTATACCAGGAAAAATAAGGAAAGCACACAGAACATTAATCCACTACGCACCAGCATCGATAATGCAGCGTCTATTCAATGCGTTGCCAGCTCATCTGAGGAATATATCAGGAGTGAGCGTAGATGTGTTTAAGAATAAGCTCGACAAATATCTAAACTGCATCCCAGACCATCCAAGATTGGAAGATGCAAAATATACCGGAAGATGTACTAGCAACTCTCTGGTAGACATTAGAGGCGCCTCACACTGAGGGACCTGGGGCAACCCGAACGAACTGTAAGGATGTAAGGACTCTCTCTCTCTTCATTGACACGAACAACTGTTTCCACTGGATAATGAATTTCATTTTCTCTGGATTAATAGCAAACTCCCCTGAAGCGCGCACTGGGTGCGCAGAGAGAGAGAGAGAGAGAGAGAGAGAGAGAGAGAGAGAGAGAGAGATACACAAACACACACACACACACACACACACATATATATATATATATATATATATATATATATATATATATATATATATATATAACTTTCAATATCAGTAACACAACCTAGACCACAATTAACAAGTTCTCCTCTCTCTCAGCAACCGGTGGATGAAGGAAAATACATTTCCCCAGACAAAGCACAAACGAACAGTGGGGACTTTGTGGTACCGCAGCGTGAAAGCGTCTGTAAAATAAATATTGAATCGTGTCATGTCGCTTGCTGGTAGAAAATAAATGTATCCTGGGTTACGAATCAATGAATGCCAAGATATTAAGATATAGCAGGGCTTGCTGTCAATCTAACTATCTTTCTAACTTATAGATATATATGCGTATACTATATATACAAACACACACACACATATATATATATATATATATATATATATATATATATATATCGATATATACATGTATACATTATATAAATGTATATTTAAATGGATGTATGGTATATATACATAAATCTAAATATAGTTATATAAAATATATGATAAATATGTATATATAAGTATATATATAAATATATAATATATATATATATATATATATATATATATATATAAAGATATATTATATATATATATAATATAATATATAATATATATAATATATATATATATATATATATATATATATATATATATATATATATAATCTCGACTTGACAAGGATTAGTGACAAATCATTTGAAGCTTCCTGTCGACCACAACATACACTTCCTGGCCAATTAGGGCTCCATCAAGTATTAATGGAAAAGTTGAGCTTGGAACTCACACCGCCCAAGGACGGTTCAGTACCTATAAATCAACTATTTTGATGCAATATCTTGTGCCCCTAAAAGCTCTCGTGGTTTGACAAGAGTAGAACTTATGAAATAGCTGCGCAATTTCTGGAACTAATAGCGAGTCCCATTGCATGGAAAACATAAGTTAATGCTATTCATATTTGTAAATCCCCCTCCAAGTTTTTGTGCAGCTTATATATTTGGTTTGAACTTGGGATTATTCTGTTCACAAACAACAAATGTCAAGCACGAGAAGATCATGTTAAAGCCAAATATTATACAACCAAAACGTTAAGACCAAAATATCACAAAAAATTAACCATAAACGAAAACACAAATAAACAAATAAAAACAAAGTTCGTCTTGTAAGGAACTGACTGACGCAATGCGATATCATTGCTCGTTCTCGTCAACAGCCTACGGTTAAATATTCAAAGATAGGCCTATACCACAGCCTACGTTTAAACATTCAAAACACAGGCCTATGATGCTAGAGTCCTTCCGAAAAACCTGCTAGCTGGCCCCCCCCCCCCCCTGGAGACACTGCTTTTTTTTTTTTTTAAGAATTCATATTCAGCTTAGGTTATAAAAAAAAATGTAAACACGACAACAAAACACAAAAGAGAGAGTTTAGAAACCAGGTACCATCTGCAAAAGGTAAATATGCATAAGGATGTATCAGAAGGAATAAGGAAACAGGAGAGAGAGAGAGAGAGAGAGAGAGAGAGAGAGAGAGAGAGAGAGAGAGACAACCTCCGCATCAAACAAAGCAAGACGAGGGAAAATCTATAAGAACCCAGAGAGAGAGAGAGAGAGAGAGAGAGAGAGAGAAGTTAAGCCGAATCTATCCCACCTGAAGGCCAATACATCATTAAACCATTTCCTCCAAGCACGAACTTCTCGAATTATGCTTGCAGCTGGCGGCCGACTTTGGGGGTAAGATCAGGGGGTATCACCCCCACGGACAATAATGATGTATAAGTAAAGTTAAAAAATATATATATAAGCAAATATGCAAATATATATATAAATATATATATATATATATATATATATATATATATATATATATATATATATATATATATATATATATATTATACGTATGTGTGCATGCATTTATATATACACAAACATA
>NC_061091.1:21518395-21525895 GCF_015104395.2 Macrobrachium nipponense
AACCACGTCGAGAGTGAACTTCTATCACCAGAAATACACATCCTTTACATCTCAATGGAATGCCAGAGAATCGAACTCACGGCCACTGAGGTGACAGGCAAAGACCATACCGATCACGCCACTGAGGCGCTCCGTGGCCAGGTAGTTAGCAACCACACCTTGCTAGCAAGAAACCCAAGACATATCCGGAAAGGGAGGTATGAACAGTTACCTGTAATATATAAGCCGTGAGGTTATATACACCAGGTGGTTGGCAGACCGTGGTAGGTTGCAGGTAGACAAATAAAAAGAAAGAGGGAGGTCATCCGTTAAAACTATTTGGATGAAGTAAATAAAAAAAAAAAAAAAAAAAAAAAAAAAAAAACTGCTGACAAGCCAAAGCATATCAGTTCATTCACATACAGCATTCACATACGCAAGACCTCAGAAAAACAATAAAATCCGAAATAAAACCCGATAAAACGAAATTACAGCTGATCCTAGAAAATAAGTCTTCTTATAGAATCACAAGCATACTCTGCACTTATACATTCTACAATCAAGAACACACACACAGACGTACAGACAACAGCATTCCCAAATCACAGAATGTCAGACAGCTTAATAATAAAAAAAAAAGTCTCAGCTAAGTAAACCTGGGTAAAATGAAACTGCACAGCTGAGTACCATTAAAATGACAGATCTAACGCATGTTTATGCATATGCATGACAGTTGCATATACATACTTCAGCATGTATATATCTTTTTACGCAAAAATTTACAGTAAGAAAAAAAAGGGGGCTTTGAAGGCAACGCCCAGACATCGTAAAATGAAAATAGGCAATATCTTGAAAAAAACAAAAATACAATGCTCAAAGTACACATATGTACATAAATGTATACGTTATTTATACATACATACATATATATATATATATATATATATATATATATATATAAGTTAAGTTAAGTATATCTTAGTTTTACCAGACACTGAGCTGATTAACAGCTCTCCTAGATATTTTTACGTGGCTAGGAACCAATTGGTCACCTAGCAACGGGACCTACAGCTTATTATGGGATCAGAACCACATTTTGTAGAGAAATGAATTTCCATCACCAGAAATAAATTCCTCTGATTAAGCGTTGGCCGAGCCGAGAATCGAACTTCGGACCACCGGATTGGCAGCCGAGCGGCGAAAAACCACCGTCCTAAACGAGGAACTATATATATATATATATATATATATATATATATATATATATATATATATATATATATATATATATATATATTTCAAAGAAACACACAGTACAACATTCCAGGTCATCGTAAGGTAGACAAAAAAATAAAAAAATAAAAAATAAAAAAACGGTTTTAAGCTGAAGTTTATACGGGCGAGGGCAGCTTTCCCTTCGCCCCCCCCCCCCCCCCCCCCCCGTCCACCCCCTTCCAACTCCCATAGTTAATCCGGTCTTTGGAAGCCGATAAAAGGCCAATTCTTCCTTACATAAAAGCCTTTTTCTTTCCGGGAAACTTTCCCCTTGTATAAAACTCACTTGATAGCAAAACTCTCTCTCTCTCTCCTCTCTCTCCTCTCTCTCTCGTCGTCTCTCTCTCTCTCTCTCTCTCTCTCTCTCTCTCTCTCTCTCTCTCTCTCTCGCTTTAGATTTTTTATATGAGCAAATTTTCCTGATATCTCGTTGGTTGTATTTGAAAGTTTATGAATCAGTCGCTCTTTCTCTCTCTCGTTTTATATTTTTTGATAAAATTTTCTCTACATCTACTTGGATGTTTTTATTGATTTTATAAGTTTTCAGTTAGTCAGTCAGTCAGTCAGTCTCTCTCTCTCTCTCTCTCTTAGAATTTTTGAGGCAATTTTCTCTATATCTCGTAAGTTATTTTTATATTTTTTAATCAGTCTCTCTCTCTCTTCTTTGACCAAACCTTCAGCGTTACAAAGATGGTGTAAAAGTAGCGCAAATAATTCGGAATCATTCTTGCAGATAAAACTCGCTTTCCATTTCCTTAATTTAACTCTGACGCAAACGACTCATAATCTCTTTCTAAAGCTGTCTCTCTCTACAACTCTTCCATTTCCTTTTTCTCTTTTCCCGTCACTCTTTTCATTCCGTCTCCGTGTCCCCTTTCGCCCCAACTTGGCATAACTGTCTGTCATTTCATTTTTCTGTTATTTCTAAATTCCAAATGAAAAGGGAACCAAATGGAATTTACTTGTGACCTGTGACATTACCAAATATTACAATGATGCGTTAATATCTGGAGACTTAATCTCTCTCTCTCTCCTTTCTATGGCCACGAAGCCACGAAGCATGAGCCCGTCCTGCTAAAGCAAAAGTATGATCTAAATAAAATCTTTGCGATCTGCTCACAGAAAAAAAAAAGTCAAAACGGACAAAACATCAATTTTTACCCAAAATTAACCTTCTCTTAAATATAAATAAAAAGACAAAGAGAAAACCCAAAAATGGGCGATAAAACAGAGCCGTTTGAAGACGGCAGAGAGAGAGAGAGAGAGAGAGAGAGAGAGAGAGAGAGAGAGAGAGAGAGAGAGAGAGAAACCTAAGCCAAAGCGCCAACAAATCAGCGTTTGAATTATTTCCGTCTTGATCTTTTAGCTATTTTTATTTATTAGCTTCGTTACAGCACCCACATTTAGGAGGTCCTACGCCTATATTTTCTCCTTATTGAACCGAATGCAACTGGTTTTCCCCAGCAACGTAGACCCCCGGCAAATACTTTAAGATAAACGCGAAACAATCAAACAATCAATCAATAAATCAATCAATCAAACTTAGGGGGTTTTCCAGCATCGTTGATCACCAAACAAATGCTTTTAAAAACACATAAATCAATCAATCAATCAATCACTTTCCAGAATCGTTGGCCACCGGCAAATACTCAAAAAAATTAATCAATCACTTTCCAGCATCGTTGGCGACTGGTAAATACTTTTAAAAAACTCAAATCAATCAGTCAGTCAATTAATTAATTACTTTCCAACACCGTTGACCAACGGCAAATACTTAAAAACACAAAACAATCAGTCAATCAATCAATCACTTCCCAGCTTCGTTGACCACCGGCAAATATTTTAAAAAACACACACAAAAATAAAACAATCAATCAATCACTTTCCACCCGATCGCCCTCTCAAATGTTAGTGTTTTTTCCACCAAAGCTGACCGGCAAATGCTTGAAAAAAAAGTACAAAAGAGTCAATCAAAGAATCAATTAAACAGTCAACCAATCAATCAATCACTTTCCCCCAATCGCCCTCACATTCTCCAGGTGGCTTCTCCGACCGCCACCTCCTCTTCCTCCCCCCACCCTCCCCCCCCCCCCCCCCCCTCCAGCCTTCCATTCAGAATCTTTTCCCATTCAAGGAAGCCTTTGACATTCGCCCATTCAGGGGAGGTTTATTTAGAGTTTATTTGAAGGTCCATTCAAGTTCCTCGCCCGCTCTATGCTCTATTAAAGGGGCTTCGCTGATAAATAAATAGTTTAACCTTTATTTTTTCTTTTGTCGTCGCCGATTATAGTACACGGATGTACAGTAGATACGTATCTGAATGAATTGAAAAATGAATGAATGCGCACCACTTGCTAATTATGCAATTGAGGTGAGTGTAAAGCACAAACACCATGTACTTATCTTCACACACACATACATATATATACACAAAATATACCTGTATATATATGTATATATATGTATATATATATATATATATATATATATATATAATATATATATATATATATATATATATAATATAAACGAATACCACAGGAAAAAGATAGGCAGAAATCCAAGTGCTTTCGTCTTTACAAAGACATCTACTTCCCCTAACAAGGTGAGGCCCACAGAAAAAAATAAATAAATAACACAAAGTAAGTGTCAATGCCAAATTCACACTTTACTCCTGAATCGTGGATGAACCTCCTGTGTCAGAAAGCTTACACACCAATAGTCGCCTTTTATGCACCAAAATAGAAAGCTCATCAGCATGGCGTCTAACTCCCCTACAAATGCTGTGCCGTTCTCTTCTACGTTACACTCACTCTAGTAATTCCTGGATATTATGGCTTTTCCTTTCTCATATCTTTTCTGTCACCTTTATCCATCATTTTCTAGGTCTTTCTCTCTTCCTTTATCGTGACAATTCCCAATTATATACTCAACCTATCTTCCTTCATTCTTTCCACATGCCTCGACCAACTTAACACGGGTCTTTCTTTTTATCTGCACTAACTAATCTTTTAATCATTTCAGTACATCGCTAAAATTTGTCTATATTATAATATTATATCTATATATATATATATATATATATATAAATATATATATATATATATATATATGTGTGTGTGTGTGTGTGTGTGTGTGTGTGTGTGTGTGTGTGTGTGTGTACCACATATCTATATAAATAAAAAAAAAAAAAAAAAATTTTCTGCTTGAAGCCATCTTGGAGAATACCAATGAAAATATTAACTAGCTAACGATATCAGACCTATATGTTAAGTAAATGCTTCGTGATTTGTTGTGCAAACAAAAATGCATTTATATTACCGCTTGCTAAAGCGTCATGAAATACCAAGTCAAGCTAGAAGTGAATAGGAAGTTCAATGAGAACAATAGTCATTCATAGAAGAATGAGAAAATGCAGCTTTAGTGTTTCTTCAAGCACTAGGCCCTATCACATTTAAAGATGCTATGCCTCTATAATTCATAGGAAATATGTTATTAATTGCCACATACAAAATACAAACCTGTAATATTCTCTTAAATCTTTATATCATATATATATATATATATATATATATATATATATATATATATATATATATATATATATATATATATATATTAGACCGCTTAGCATTAAGCGGCCTAATATCTTATCGAATTTTGAAGGAACATAAAAGTTGGGAAGAAATTTCGTTGGTGCATTAGGCTGCCTACAGTTCGTAGAGAAAGGACTGTTCTCAGGCGTCAATTAGAAAGTAATTGACGGTTGAGAAAAGTCAAACTTCGATCAGAGGTCTTCTTAGGCATACCAGGGCGCTTTTTCTGAAGACGGAATCTCATGGTTGCCACCTTCGTTAAATCTGGAAACCCAGCGTCGAACTGAATGCCTCCTCACAACCAGCTGATCCGATATCTGCTTTGTTTTAAGGTCAGATTGCTTCAACGACATATCTCTGCTATTATCTGTTGACTCAAATCACCGTCTTGGCCCATATTAAGGTCACAAGGGGCAATAAAGTGATGCGTAGTAGGCAAAAATAGCTGTAGGAGCGCTAAGAATAGTACGTATATACAGCCGCTTATTAAACCTCCAAGCAACTGACTGAGCGCTCTCTCCTTGTCATTGTCCACGCTCCACCCCTTTCTCTATGTGCTGTAGGCAGCCTAATACAATGTCGAAATTTCTTCCCAACTCTTCCGTTCCTTCAAAATTCGACAAGATACGAGGCCGCTTGACGCTAAGCGACCTATAATATCTTAACGAGTACACTCATCTCATCAGGATGCAGACGCCATACAAAAGACGCCTGGAAGTGGTCGGATGGATGGATGGATGGATGGATTATGGAATTTAGGGCATAGCCCAAGCGCTGGGACCTATAAGATCATTCAGTGCTGAAATGAAAGTATGGCTAGATGGAAAAATGAGAAATGAAATGAAAATGATAAACTGATGACAATCCTGCACTTGAACAGGACTGTACATCAGCAAAGGTCATTTTACTCTCCCCCCAGCATTCCCATCATCCAAAGTTATGAAAGATCGTTTTGGCCAGGGGGCCTGGAAGCTGTCGGAAGACTAACCTTCCCCCTTTGGAACTGCCTCCCCGAGGCGCCATTTTTCCCTACCACATGGTCCATTGTTGGAAGCCATGTCTAAATTGCAGAGTGCCCATTGCAAAGCTTTCCTCCAACCCCATTCTACACCGAAGCCAACATCCTCTACAAGGTAATATGTTCTGTATACAGATGTTCTTAATTCAGTCACGTAAATTTCGTAAGCCTTTCACTAAAATTTCCGACTCTGTTTCAAAGTGCCAGTGTTCATATCAGCTTCGCTTTGCCAGTGCAGTGTTAACATTGACTAAGTGCTTTTATTGTTTGGAGGATATTTTTTGGCACCTTCTGTGGACTGCCTTGTCTTTACTCGATACCCTGTGCCTTTCTGGCCTTAATTCGTAAAATTCTCAGTTACAGAGTGAGCCTCCCTGTGTTTGTTTGTATGGTGTTTTTACGTTGCATGGAACTAGTGGTTATTCAGCAACGGGACCAACGGCTTTACGTGACTTCCGAACTACGTCAAGAGTGAACTTCTATCACCAGAAATACACATCTCTAACCCCTCAGTGGAATGCCCGAGAATCGAACTCGAGGCCACTGTGGTGACAGGGAAAGACCAAAACGACCACGCCACTGAGGCGCTGGAGCCTCGCTGCATTGATTATTACACAGGATCTGCTACCTGTTAGAATTCTGTTTTAATCTTCTGATTGTTGTTAATGTAAATATATGTAATCTAAAGTTACCCTAAATTGTTTATCTACAACAATTCCTTGATGAGTAGAGCCCTCAGCTCATGTAACAAAATCCCCCCTTCTTGTTTTGCGTTTTCCTGCTCAAACAGCAGTCAGATCCCAGGATTTCTTCGGATAAGTAAGTAATTGTTTTTCTGAGTCCAACCATGCCCAGAAACTAGCATTTTCCCAGGTAAAACATAAGAATATTTATCTATCTATCTATCTATCTATCTAAAAAATACTATCTATCTATATCTAATATATATATATACATATATTATATATATATATATAATATATATATATATATATATATATTCCAGTGGAAAACAAAGAAAATATTGACTGAATATATGACACATGACCTCCATGTATGCTTGTTTACATAAGTAAGCAAGCATTTTTGTCAACATTTTCATCAAAGGACGAGAGAGAGAGAGAGAGAGAGAGAGAGAGAGAGAGAGAGAGAGAGAGAGAGAGAGAGAGGGCCCTTGTTGTTTTGAAAACCAGCACGTCCGAATGATAATAAAAAGCCATTGCTAGGTCGACCAACCAGTCAGTTTAACAAAACAGCGATGTACAGAAAAAAAATGAAAGATAAAAAATGAATTTAAAAAGTCACTCCATAAGAAGGAATGAACGTGACAGGATGAATTATTTGTCTTGGTTATCGATAACTGAACACCAACATACATCGTCAACCTTATCGCTATTCAAGTCATGAATACGTAATGAGACGACAATTGAGCGTACTGAAGTCACACAGCAACAGCAGACAAGAGCCTAGCATACACCTAGCGGGGTTGCAATCTTGCTCAAGTGTGAACTGCTCCGGTTTCCTTGCTTGCAAATAAAAACAATACAAAGTGACCAATTCACAAGGGATCATTGGTTGACTTAGGATTGCACCAGTTCTCTCTCTCTCTCTCTCTCTCTCTCTCTCTCTCTC
>NC_061091.1:21530895-21543395 GCF_015104395.2 Macrobrachium nipponense
TGAGATTCCTCCAAAGTTATTCTTAGGTTCCAGATACCTCCCATGGGAATTCTTAGATTCCAGATTCAATCAAAGAGTAATCCTAGGTTCCAGATTCTTCCAAAGGGAATTCTTAAGTTACAGATTCCTCCAAAGTTATTTCTTAGGTTCTAGATTCCTCCAAGGGGAATTCTTGGGCCTGAGATTTCTCCAAAGTTATTTCTTAAGTTCCAGATACCTCCCATGGGAATTCTTAGATTCCAGATTCAATCAAAGAGTAATCCTAGGTTCCAGATTCCTCCAAAGGGAATTCTTAGGTTACAGATTCCTCCAAATCTATTTCTTCGAGTCTAGATTCCTCCAAGGGGAATTCTTGGGTCTGAGACACCTCCAAAATTACTTCTTAGGCTCCAGATTCCTATTCTTGGGTCTGAGACACCTCCAAAATTATTTCTTAGGCTCCAGATTCCTCCAAAGGGAATTCTTGGGTTTGAGACTCCTCCAAAATTATTTCTAAGGCTCCAGATTCCTCCCAAGGGATATTTTCCCCTAAGACGTCCAAACATATGCGAATCCTCGAGGTATCGCAATTTCCTGCCTTCCTCACGCCAAACGAGATTCAACTCGACGCTTCCTCCTCGCTGTTGTAAATCTCGGCGGTTATCTTGTCCAGGATGACACGCCGCATGACCTTTGACCTCCAGAGACGCATCGTCAATTTTTGGAAGTGAGCAAAAGTTTCCCGTGGGAGTGAAGCAGATAAAATATGCAACTATAATACATTAAGTGAGAGAGAGAGAGAGAGAGAGAGAGAGAGAGAGAGAGAGAGAGAGAGAATTTCCGATGAATGATTTCACTATGTAGGGGTGCGGATTATGTTGTTAAGAGGCTCGAGTATTTGTAAACATATATAGTCGTAACATTTCGACAGATCACCAATTACTTACATCTGTTATTTTTTCATTCCCTTCTTTTGTATCCCCACAAGAGCTTACAACCCACAACTGTCGACTAACAAACAGGGTACCCAATTCACAGCTTTGGTCACAAGAGGTATACCGGATTTTTATAAACTGAACCCATACCGTTCCCTCCCTCGGAGAGAGAGAGGAGAGAGAGAGAGAGAGAGAGAGAGAGAGAGAGAGGAGAGAGAGAGAATATTTACTTAACCACGGATTAAATTCTAACCCGACCTGATTTCACCTCAAAAATGGTTCTGAGCCCCCATCTTGAAGAAAGAAGGTAAGGAGAGAGAGAGAGAGAGAGAGAGAGAGAGAGAGAGAAGAGAGAGCCCTGCCTAATTTTCCCCGACACGCAGAAGTAAGAGGCGAGAACGAGCGAAGCCTTCCAATAACCAAGAACTTGGTAATATAATAAGAACGAGGAGATGGAAGAAAAATAAGAAGAAGAAAAGAATAAAAATGGTGAACCCAAATAAGGAGGTGGAAGATGAGAGGACGGGAGGAGAGTAAAAAGGAGAGAGATTGCTGGATTAAAAAAGAGTGGAGTAAAAAGAGAGATTGGAGTAAAAGGAGAGTAGAGTAAAAAGAGATTGGTGGAGTAAAAGGAGAGTGGAGTAAAAGCAGAGAGATTAGTGGAGTAAAAGGAGAGTGGAGTAAAAAGAGGGATTGGAGCAAAAGGAGAGTGTAGTAAGTGGAGTAAAAAGAGAGAGATTGGTGGAGTAAAAGGAGGGTAGAGTAAAAAGAGAAAGATTGGTGGGGTAAAAGGAGAGGGGAGTAAAAAGCAGAGAGATTGATGGAGTAAAAGGAGAGTGGAGTAAAAAAAGAGAGACTGGTGGAAAAAAGGAGAGTGGAGTAAAAAGAGAGGTTGGAGTAAAAGGAGAGTGGAGTAAAAAGAGAGAGATTAGTGGAGTAAAAGGAGACTGGAGTAAAAAGAGAGAGATCGTAGTAAAAGGAGTGGAGTAAAAAGAGAGAGATTGGAGTAAAAAAAAAGAGTGGAGTAAAAGAAGAGTGGAGTGAGTATAAAGAGAGAGAGTGGTGGAGTAAAAAGGAGAGTAGAGAAAGAGTGCTGAAATAAAAGGAGAGATAGTGGTGGAGTAAAAGGAGAAAGAGAGTGTTGGAGTAAAAAGGAGGAAGAGAGTGGTGGAGTAAAAAGGAGTGAGTGTGGTGGAGTAAAAAGAGGAGAGAGCGGTGGAGTAGTGATGGTATAAGTACGAGGAGATTGGGGAAAGAAAGAAGGAAGGAGAAGAGAGACCTGTGAGATGTAGAGAGCCCATGAAGAGGAGGGGGAGGAGTAAGAGTAGGTTGAGGAGGAGGAGGAGGAGTAGATAGGGAGTAGTGGTAAGGGATTGGAGGGAGTGGGAAGCGACGCAAGACGAGAGGAGGCAATGAAGCGTGAAAGCACCAAGGGCTAATGAGATCACCGAAGGTAAATGGACGACAGGTAATGAGTAAAAAGAAGAAGAAGAAGAAGAAGAAGAAGAAGAAGAGGAAAGAGGGAAAGTCACCGAATGCCTTTTGGCGTATTAAAGAATCAGGTTAGTTCATTTCCAGCCCTATTATTAAAAATAATATAAATGACAAAAAGAAACCACTGCAAGGGCAAAAATCAAATTTTATAAAAGGACATAAAACGGATTTAATTCAAACGTAGAGCAAATGCGACGATAACTTGTAAAATGAAAATACATGTTTTTTAGTTTTTTTTATTACTCAACTTGGTGGTACCTTTATTATTATTATTATTATTATTATTATTATTATTATTATTATTATTATTATTATATTATTATGATTATTATTATTATTTATCACAGTCCTACTATTCGACTGGGTGGTATTTATAGTGTGGGGTTCCGGGTTGCATCCTGCCTCCTTAGGAGTCCATCACTTTTCTCATTATTATTATTATTATTATTATTATTATTATTATTATTATTATTATTATTATTATTATTATTATTATGTAAATGTTTTCTTGATCACTAGGTCAACAACAAGAAAATATATATTAAGTTCAAAAAATAACATGAAGAAAATACCTCGAGAAACGAAAACAAAATATCAAGCGGAGAATCCTTTCTAATGACTTCATTAACTTCACTATAATCAAATCAATTAGAGGATATCAATCTCTCGGCTTTGCTGCCCAGAGACAGAAAAAAGCAGTCATCAAAAAAGTCAGTCATTTAAATAGGATGAGCTTAAATTGGTCCAATTAAAACCCTCGTTCCCTCCTTGATAGTTTGGGGCCGAGGAAGATTTTCCTTTAACTTTGGGAATGAAACAATCACCTTCATTCAAACAATCAACGCCCAGACAACAGAATCTGACCTGACCTTGAAATGAGTCACAAGCGCTAGGACCTATGAGGTCACTCAGCGCTCATAGAGAAATGGAAATTAAAAAGGTTTGAAAGGTGTAACAGGAGGAAAACCACGCATTTGCAACATGATACAATTGTTAGGAGGGAGCGGCAAATAAGATGGAAGACAGAATATGAACGGAGGTACACGAATGAAAGGGTTGCCGCTAGCGTCCGAAGGGACATTGTTAAGAACCTTAAGTGATGCCTACAGGGCACCTCGTAAGGTGTACTGATGACAGCAAATCACTCGCCCACCCCCCCTCCCCACTCCCCCTCCTCACCCACAGCACCTACGGGGAGGCGACTAGCAGAGAGTAAAGAAGTCTAATTTCACTGATTGAAGATATTAAAGATATTAATTTACAAAGGCCACTGGCATCTCTAGACTCACATCTTGCCTGAGAGTTTCTCAACTGGGCCCTAATGAGCTAAATCAGAGAGAGAGAGAGAGAGAGAGAGAGAGAGAGAGAGAGAGAGAGAGAGAGAGAGAGAGAGAGCATTACTGAAACGGCTGAAGTTACGGTTAAAACTTTCTCAGAATCTCCAAAGCTGGGCAGAAGCGAAGGACAGCAAAGGCTTTGGATTCATTATGACGACACAAAGTTGGAAGTAAGCAGAGTGAATCGAAATGGTTCCACTACGAGTGAGTAATGGAAAGAGAGTTTCCTTACACTTTCTAAGATACTCTAGGACACGGAAGGGTAAACTGCTCTAAATGAGTTAAAGGGACGTCCCCAGACTTCAGGCGGAAACCCTAATGAACAAGGACTTACCTTCACAACAGTAAGATAAGACTGAAGGATAATAAAATCCTATAGCGTCATATAACATGAAGCACTGGTAACAAGTATCATTTTTCTGTCTAATGGGTGCATGCAATGGAGCAATTTGCAGTAATTGAAGACTCTTTCCTTACACATACTCGAGTGTCGGAATGTGAAACTCCAGGCTTTATTAAGAAGACATCAAACGAGGGAAAATAAATTCACTTATACGAGCTGACATGGAGCACTTTAAGCAAAGAGAACTCCGAGAGCGAATACCTTCGTCAACGTCACTCAAGACGCTACGGACACACTTTCACTGGCTAAAATCAGTTACTTGTCAAGATCCAAATGAAATCTTACAATTTAAGAACAGACAACGCCAGGCTTTTCTTTATGTTTGAGGTAGTTACTCAATCTCATTACTATAATCCTGAGTAACAGCGCACATGGCTTGGTTCCTAAGTTAAGATTTAAGATTCGTAGAGGCTAACCAATTCACCTGCCCGAGTCAAATTTCTGTCTCTCCCAGAATTTGGTCATTAACTGTTAGTCACGAGACCCACCTTTCGCAACATTTTCGTAAAAAGCCTAAAAAAAATTTTTCTTTAATAAACCCGCTAACAAACAGGCAAGTATATATATATATATATATATATATATATATATATATATATATATATATATATACATATATATATATATATAATCTAAAATTACGCCAAAGACCAAGCGCTGGGACTCATGAAGTAATTTAGCTCTGGAAAGGAAACTGAAAATAAAAAGGTTTGAAAAGTGTAACAGGAGGAAAACGTCGCACAGTTGCACTACGAAGCAATTGTTAGGGGAGGGTATAAAGTAAGACGGAAGTGAGAGAATATGAACGGAGGTACGCTAAACGGATGGAAAGGGGTTGCAGCTAGGGGCCGGAGAGATGCTGCGAAGAACCGTAAGTCATGCCAAGTGAAGTAATGCCCACTGTGTGGGTACCTACCGCTTGAGGTGCACTGACGTCACTAACCACCCGTCCTACGGAAAACAAAACAGGCAACGAAAAAGAAAAACATCTTTGCCAGGTTCATTAGAATAAGAGCATAAAGCGGTGTCTCTTGAGCATCTCGAGTTGCAATGAAATAGACCAATCCTCATCATCTCCTGTGAGAGGATCATCAGTAAAGGAGACTGAACCCCACTGATTTCCGTAATGAGTTTGATGAATTAAAAAGAGACAAGCACTGGATAAAGACGATGCGTCATGAGGTTGCCATGGTAACCTGGCTGTTCCTTCGCTCCTTCAGAGCTGCTCGAATTACTAACTGGCCCTCAAGAATGCTGTGACGTTGCAGTTCCGGTAAGATTGCAGTTATAACATCATGGCTGTACCTGGGACTACTTGATGTGACAGTATGAAAGTCCGTAAGAATTATGGGACATCTAATTGCCCTTGAGAATGCTGTGACGTCATAACTACTCTTGGAAATGCTGTGCATTCAAGGGGAACTGCAAGAGTTGAAAGGATGTAATATGCTTTTAGGCTACCATAACACTGTAACTACATTGATAATGTCATGCCATGAAGTTATTTACCAATAGTTGCAGAGCAATTAACTCTAGGAATTTCCCTTCTGCTTAGCATGATTGGCCCTTTTCTGTGACAACATAACACGATGATAACCTTCTTCAATATCATTATTACTATTTCTATATTCCATTTATTTGTTTAAAAATGCAACTTTAAAAAGGCTAACATAATAGACCTACCTATTTCCTTCTATGCTTTAGCTTAATATATCCCGAAGGTCCCAAAGACGAACTTAAATTATCAAGTTCTCTACAGGGGATAAAATTTAAGTTCGGAGACCTCAAACCACCGCCAAGGCTGCGTAATATAAGCAAACCCCTTCACTCTACAAACAAGAGTCCTTCTACCCAAAATGACATTCCTATCACTCCCAAAAATCCAATCAGTTATTGCCAGGCGTTGAGCCCACATTTACTGCAATTTTCGCAAAACTCTACAAAGCCTTTTGCATACTCCTGCTAACAAATAGACAACGAAACCGACCCCAAAATAAAAATAACACCATAAAATTAAAAATAACACACGAAAAATAACTAAAAATACGAATAACAAGAATAATAACACAAGGACAATTCAAAACACAAGACAAATAACACAAGCAAAATAACGGTAAAACTAAAAATAAAAATGAAAATAACAAGAAAACTAACTCAATAAAAATAAAACGAAGAAAACATAACAGGAATAAAAAATAATACAAGAAAAACAGAAATAAGAAAAGTAACACAATAAAAAGTAAAAACCACAAGAGAAAAATAAAAATAGCACGATGAAAATAACAACGATACAAATAAAATAAAAATAAGCTAAGAAAAACAAAAAACAATAAAAAATAAAAAGCTATGAAAATAAGAATAAAAAAATAATGAAAATAAAAAAACCGCGAAAAATAACACAATACGAATCAAAATAAGACAAGAAACGCAAGCGCACACAAAAGTGAAAAAGACGACGTCAAAGACGGCTTTGATAATTACGCGGTTCTTCCTAATAAGATCAAGACCGTCGAGAGAGAGAGAGAGAGAGAGAGAGAGAGAGAGAGAGAGAGAGAGAGAGAGAGAGTTAGGGGAGTTTATTTTTATTTTTTCAACTTTTTTTTTTTTTTTATCCGACGCGGGTGAGTGAGCGATGTCTTAATGTCAGCTACCTGTCACCCAGCCCTAGAGAGTACCAAAGTTTATCTGATAGTCGTTCAGTTCAACCAGGATTCATACATGTATGAGAGGGTCCTGAGTTCAACCAGACGTTGGTTGACCAGTAACCAACCAGAGGGAATTTCATCACAATTTCATTATAATTCTATAAAACGTCGTCACATAATCTCTGACAATTTGGCATAATCATGGGAAATCAGGAATGTAAAGTCTTCTTCCTATCTTTATCTTGTTTTGAAAACAATTGACGGTTTGAAGGGCTGTCTGAAACTATCTATGAATCATAAATGCACTATGGGGTGGAGTAACATCAGAATAAAGTAAATACATTATTTTACCTTGTAAATGGCTGAGCTTCAATTAGGCATTCATGACTATCCTGGACCGTTCCCTGTAAAACAAGAAAACAAAAAACATATTTACAAATAATCAGTGTAATTACTACGTTAGCGAA
This sequence comes from Macrobrachium nipponense, assembly GCF_015104395.2. Taxonomy (NCBI): domain Eukaryota; kingdom Metazoa; phylum Arthropoda; class Malacostraca; order Decapoda; family Palaemonidae; genus Macrobrachium; species Macrobrachium nipponense. The sequence goes on from NC_061091.1 coordinate 21,538,156, forward strand.
AATAGTAATGTTTATATCCAATTTCAAAGGTACAGAAAATGGGAATAAAGAAAAAAACAGGTATTTAAAATTCGCATCGTCACGAACAATGCTAAGAAAAGGACTAGACAAAAATTCCCTTCCAAATGAAAGGCTTAATAACAAAGACTCCCCTGCAAAAGAAGGTTTCATGACAGATTCCCTTGCAAAAGAAAGGTTTAATGACAAAGATTCTGTTGCAAAAGAGAGGTTCAATAGCAAAGATTCCGTTGCAAGAGAAAGGTTTATGAAAAGTTTCCTCCAAAAGAAAGGTTAATGGAAACAATAAAGTTCCCTCAAAAGAAAGGTTTAATGACAAAGTTTTCCTTCCAAAAGATGTTTAGGAAAAAGAAAAGTGCCTCCAAACCCGAAAGGTTTTAATGAAAACCAGGTTTAATGACAAAGTTCCCTCCAAAAGAAAGGTTTAATGACAAAGTTTTCCCTCCAAAAGAAAGGTTTAATGACAAAGTTTTCCCTCCAAAAGAAAGGTTTAATGACAAAGTTTTCCCTCCAAAAGAAAGGTTTAATGACAAAGTTTCCCTCCAAAAGAAAGGTTTAATGGCAAAGTTTCCCTCCAAAAGAAAGGTTTAATGACAAAGTTCCCTCCAAAAGAAAGGTTTAATGACAAAGTTTCCCTCCAAAAGAAAAGTTTAATAACAAAGTTTTAATTCCAAAGGAAAGGTTTGATGACAAAGTTTTCCTTCCAAAAGCAATGTTTTATGACAAAGTTGTCCTTCCAAAAAGGAAGATTTAATGACAGTTTTCCTTGCAAAAGAGAAATAAATGACACAGCTATCCTCGCAAAAGATACGTTTAATTACACACATATCATAAGGCTTTCCTTATAACAACGAAGATTTAATTACAAAGCTCTCCTTGCAGGAAAAAAGTGTAATTACAAAGTTATTCTTGTAAACGGAATTCAAGAGTCCAGAACTCTAGCAAAATCTTGGTCAGGAACCGTTTTCTAAGTCCCATGAAAGATCATAGAGGTGAAAATATAGCACATCTCAGTGCTAAAGCCAAATATACAAACGTTATCAAACTGCAACAGTAAAAACGCATAATCAAATCAAGGAAATAAAGGAAAATACGATGACCACACGAACGCAGGTTTAATCTCTAGATGGTGAAAATTGCACAATGAAAGACAGCTCCGATGGCAACGTTTTTTCCCGTGATAAAATACTTCCAAATGGCACTGTAACGAGATAAATGAAAAATTGCCCACATGTATCCATCAGACGCCACGTCAGTCATGCAAGTGTCACATGCACGTCATTCTGAATGGAAAATTCAAGAGGAATGCCAGAGCTAAAATGAAGTAATATTGCTCATCATTAATAACAAGCTTCAGAAATTTGGGCTTGTGGAAATATGAGGATTTAATGAAGAGCTTTGGAATGGAATGCAATATAGGTGTTTGGCCCAAGGCCAAGCACTGGGACCTACGAGGTCATTCAGCGCTGAAATGGAAATTGATAGTATAATGGTTCGAAAGGTGTAATTTCAGGAGGAAATCTCGAAGCAGTGCACTATGAAACAATTGTCAGGAGGGGGTGGATACCAAGATGGAAGAAAGAGAATATGAAAGGAGGTACAGTGAAAGGAATGAAAGGGGTTGCAGCTAGGGGCCGAAGGGACGCTGCGAAGAAACTTGAGTAATGCCTACAGTGCACCGCATGAAACGCACTGACGGAACTATCTCCCTACGGAAAATCAAGAGCTTTGACATGCATTGTGAACGCAAATATTCTGTATCATGAGGGTTTTAATACTGGTTGAGTGGTACAGCTCTCCTCTCGTTTTCTAGATCCGTGGGTCGCTCCCGGTGTACTGCTGGTCAATTCACCCAGCTATAGAGGTACGCCAAGGCCTGGTGAAGTTCTGATGAAGGGAGTGGAGCTTGCAACATCATTTCTGCTTTTAGTTTTACTCTAAACTTTACTCTGGTAGGTTAGCTCCTCTCTTCCTTTATTTAGCAAATTTATTTTTTTGATGGAAACCTTGTCAATAAACCTTGTTGAATTGTAAGTTATTAAGTTACATTAAAACTTATTGTTTTAAATGTAACTCGTTGTGTGCTTTAGGTATAATTTCTGTTAAGCTGACTTAATGATAACCAATAATTTTAATTTTATAAATGTAAAAGTTTTCTAAAATTCTTATCTATATCTGTTGTAAAACTCTCTGAGGATGCAATAACGTGTTGCGAAACGTAGGAATAAACTGCCAAAATGTCATATTTATATATATATATATATATATATATATAAATATATATATATATATATATATATATATATATATATATATATATATATATATATGAGAGAGAGAGAGAGAGAGGAGAGAAGAGAGAGAGAGAGAGAAAAAACACTAGGAAATTTATGATAACTGAAGGGAATGTAAGATTATATGAAGAGGCGAGGTGTGGGAAGCGTCATTTGAAAAGTGTCATCGGTAGGATGGTGGGGAGGAGGAGGAAGGAGGAAGGCGGGGGGTGAGGGGAGTAGGATGGTATACATGTCACATGAATGAGTTTAAATACCAAACAAGCAAGAAGTGCTGGATACAAGGTGAGTAGGATCTACAACGAGAGAGAGAGAGATGAGAGAGAGAGAGAGAGAGAGAGAGAGAGAGGAAATACTTTGTAGGACTATAAAATAAACGACCAAACACACAGATATTATATATATATATATATATATATATATATATATATATATATATATATATATATACATATACATAAACTTGCACAAAAACATCATCAACAAAGGAAAAATTAATAATACAAATATCATAAACAAGTGAATTAAGTAACTAAGAAAATTTTTAAAAAGTAATAAAAAGATATATTAACAACGAGTTCTAATAAACACACACTTTTACACAAGATTATGGTTTCCCGATGGAATAAAAAGTAAGCCACTGATTCCACTCCAAAAAGCGATTAGGGCCAATCTTATGTAATGCAACAACAAGTGAATAATTGTAATGCATCCCCCTCCCCCCAAACAAAAATTAATACCAAGGGGAATATAACATTGATTATAATAATAATAATAATAATAATAAAATAATAATTAATTATTATTATTATTATTATTACTAGTTAATAATAGTACTTATTATTACCATTATTATTATTGTTATTATTGTTACTATTAATAATAATAATAATAATAATAATAATAATAATAATAATAATAATAATAATAATAATAATTTTAAAAATCTATTTACAAACAAAATCTACACGAAGACTACCTATCTAAGCAAGAAAGAAAAAAACAAGCAAAATATTTTATCAAAACTCCAACGGGGAGAAACACTCAAAAAGAAAAAAAAAACTGGAAAACAACATTATTTGTTTTCGGGACAGGGACCAAAAAAAAAAAAAAAAAAAAAAAACCTGAAATGACGTATGGGGTAAAACATTTTGGGCAAATTGTTATGAATAAATCCCGATGATGAAATACATCACGGACAACATAAAGTTTTCTATAAAGGGGGTGAATAGGCTAAATAAAAACATGATTGCGACCGGTTGAGAGAGAGAGAGAGAGAGAGAGAGAGGAGAGAGAGAGAGAGAGAGAGAGACTTTTGCGAACGTCCTGAGAGAGAAAGAGAGAGAGAATAATATATGGCAAGGGACAAGGACTTTTGAAAAGTCCCAAGAGAGAGAGAGAGAGAGAGAGAGAGAGAGAGAGAGAGAGAGAGAGAGAGAGAGAGAGAGAATGGGGGCACTGGGATTAAGGTTTCATCACAGTAAATAAAATAAACGAAGCAGTATTTATGAATTAAAAATAACAGTCAAAGATACTTAAGTATTCGACTACCAAGTATAGAAGTAAATGAACATTTAAATTCTATTATTCTACACAAAACTATATCAATGTCAAATCAGGAAAGAGAAGAAACGAAACTGTATAAATACTATGAAAAAATTCTAATTGATATTAAGAACGTTTTCAAAACCATTACACTACGAATCTATTTGACATTATACATGCTAAAATGAGCTTATCAATGGCTGAAGATTACTATGAAACATTAAATGAGCAGATTTTGTATATATATATATATATATAATATATATATATATAGTATATATATATTACACTATATATATATATATATATATATATATATATATATATATTATATATATATAGTGTATATATTATATATATATATATATATATATATATATATATATATATAAATATATATATACAAAATCTGACAGATGTGGCAAAGATTAAGGGTATTGTATAATAATAATAATAATAATAATAATAATAATAATAATAATAATAATAATAATAATAATTCCATTCAGTGAGCCCAGACCAATGATTGATATTACTGAATGACTTCCGGAGGACGCCACCCTCCCCTACCCAGTACGTGGGGACCCCCACGAACTGCCTACGTACTGATAGTAGTAGTAAGAGACTGTGTCGCCAGAGAGAAAGCAACAGGAGACAGAAAAGTGTCGCAGTCAGAAAGTCCATTAAAAGGTAGTTACAGGTAAGTCCGAAAAGGTAGTTACAGGAAAGTCTAAAAATTAAAAAAAAGTAGTTATAAGAAAGTTTAAAAATGTAGTTACATGAAAGTCCAAAAATTAAATTTAAAAAAAGGAATTACAGGGAATTAAAGGAATTCCTGAAAGGTACTTACACGAAAGCCCAAATATAAAATCCAAAAAAGGAGCTATGGGAAAGTCCACTAAAAGGTAGTTACAGGAAAGTCCAAAAAGGTAATTAGAAGAAAGTTCAGAAAGGTAATTACAATAAAGACCAATAAGGTAATTACAGGAAAGTCAGAAAAGGAAGTTACATGAAAGTCCAAAAAATGTAACTACAGGAAAATCCGAAAAGGTAGTTACAAGAAAGTAAAAAAATGAAGTTACAGGAAAGTTCAAAAAGAAAGTTGTTACAGGAAAGTTCAAAAAGAAAGTTGTTACAGGAAAGTTCAAAAATGTAATTAAACGGAAGTCCAAAAAAGTAGTTATAGGACAGTCCAAAAAGGTAGTTACTAGAAAGTCCAAAAAGGCAATTACAGGAAAGTCCAAGCTGGCAGTTACAGGAAAGTTCGAAAAAGTAGTTACAGGAAAAGTCCAAAAAGGTAATCACAGGAGAGTCCGAAGAGGTAGTTACAAGAAAGTCCAAAACGGTAATTACAAAAAGCCCAAAAATGTAATTACAAGAAAG